>NC_074671.1:31641652-31809152 GCF_029448725.1 Salvelinus fontinalis | reverse complement strand
GAAGGTACCGCGTGCTGCTCTCCCCACATCCATCTGTGAGATGAAGTCACCATTCTCTCCACATTTACATTCCCACTGCGTTCCCTACTCCTAATCTGACTAGATGGACCCACGTTGTATCACTCCATGGAGCAGACTGCACTGAATGGAGAACGGAGTGTGTGTGTGCGTGCACCAACACCCATGACGTGCAGACGTCAATATTCAGAGTATTCTCATCCTAAAGCATTCATGCACTATATGAAATACCATAACACATGCAAACACACCTACTCATTCAAGTTTGTTTTCTTAATTTTTTACAGTTTGCTACGTTGTAGAATAATAGTGAAGGCATCCAAACTATGAAATAACACACATGGAATCATGTAGTAACCAAAAAAGTGTTAAACAAATCAAAATAGATTTGATGTTTTATATTCTGCAAAGTAGTGCCGTAGAAATTCTTACACGGGGACACTCGAAGTCAATCTTAAATGAATCATTGTTTAATTGTCAGCGAGCTGGAGAAGTTCCAACAAACGTAATGCACCATAGTGAATGTCTGTCAGAAGCTCTGCCTCGGCAGTCCCAGCAGTTGTCTTGTATACGGCTATACATGATGTAGCATAATTAACTAATCATTGCCGTTTTGTTGCATTCATGTGACAGACCAATACTGGTTCATAACATGTGACAGACCAATACCTTTTCTCTCTAAGCTGAGACCTTGAAACTGAGATATCTTTCGTTCATTCTCAAGACAAGGTCTGAGCGTACTGCCAAATTGCAGCTACTGATAGTGAGGATCTGTACTGTCGGCCACTTGCACGAACACAGAAGTTGGTTTATAGAACAGCACATGAATAGAACACAAAAATGAGTTCTAAGAAAAGCACAAACATTACAATTCCATTCGAGTAGCCACCCTTTACCTTGATGACAGCTTTGCACAGTCTTGGCATTTTCTCAACCAGCTTCACCTGGAATGCTTTTCCAACAGTCTGGAAGGAGTTCCCACATATGCCGAGCACTTGTTGGCTGCTTTTCCTTTACTCTGCGGTCCAACTCATCCCAAACCATCTCAATTGTGTTGAGGTCGGGTGATTGTGGAGGCCAGGTGATCTGATCCAGCACTCCGTCACTCTCCTTCTTGGTCAAGTAGCCCTTACACAGCCTGGAGGTGTGTTGGGTTATTGTTCTGTTGAAAACAAATTATAGTCTCACTAAGCGCAAACCGGATGGGATGGCGTATCGCTGCAGAATGCTGTGGTAGCCATGCTGGTTAAGTGTGCCTTGAATTCTAAATAAATCACTGACAGTGTCACCAGCAAAGCACCCCCACACCATCACACCTCCTCCTCCATGTTTCACGATGGGAACCAGACATGCGGAGGTCATCCGTTCACTTTGCGTCTCAAAGACATGGCGGTTGCAACCAAAAATCTCAAATTTGGACTCATCAGACCAAAGGACAGATTTCCACCGGTCTAATGTCCATTGCTCGTGTTTCTTGGCCCAAGCAAGTCTCTTCTTATTATCGATGTCCTTTAGTAGTGTTTTTTTTTGTAGTAATTCTTTGCAGCAACAGTTGATGTTGAGATGTGTCTCTTACTTGAACTCTGTGAAGCATTTATTTGGGCTACAATTTCCGAGGTTGGTAACTCTCTAATGAACTTATCCTCTACAGCAGAGGTAACTCTGGGTCTTCCTTTCCTGTGGCGGTCCTCATGAGAGCCAGTTTCATCATAGCACTTGATGGTTTTTTCGACTGCACTTGAAGAAACGTTCAAAGTTCTTGAAATGTTCCGCATTGACTGATCTTCATGTCTTAAAGTAATGATGGACTGTTGTTTCTGTTTGCTTATTTGAGCTGTTCTTGTCATAATATGGACTTGTCTTTTACCAAATAGGGCTATCTTCTGTACACCACCCCTACCTTGTCACAGCACAACTGGTTGGCTCAAATGCATTAAGAAGGAAAGAAATTCCATAAATTAACTTTTAACATGGCACACCTGTTAATTTAAATGCATTCGAGGTGACTACCTTGTGAAGCTGGTTGAGAGAATGCAAAGAGTTTGCAAAGCTGTTATCAATGCAAAGGGTGGCTACTTTGAAGAATCTCAAGTATAAAATATATTTTGGTTTGCTTTAACACTTTTTTGGTTACTCCATGATTCCATATGTGTTATTTCATAGTTTTGATATCTTCACTATTATTCTACAATGTAGAAAACAGTAAATATGAAGAAAAACTCTTTGTCCACACTTTTGACTGGTACTGTATACACACACATTTTGGACATATCAGTCAATCTGATTGGTTGAATCTAATGGAAAATAACATACTTGACACCTTAGATTAACCTTCGATGAGGACTAATGAAAGTTGACAGACAGACTGCGTCCCAAATAGCACCCGGTTCCCTTTTCAGTGCACTACTTTTGACAAGTAGTGCACTGTGTAGGGAATAGGGTGCCACATGGGACGTGGTCTGACGCACCCAGACAGTCTAGCAGGTTGAGAGCTCGGCCCAAATGTAATCATCTCCTTCTCTGCAGCCCCAGCATTATCCCCAGTAACCATCTTAAAGGTCACGAAGTAGCACTGTGACTTTCTGATTGGTTTAGGGAATAAGCAAACACCCCATGATAGCTCCCCGACACACACACACACACACACACACACACACACACACACACACACACACACACACACACACACACACACACACACACACACACACACACACACACACACACACACACACACACATCTCCTGTCACTCATAACATAAGTTAATAACATGACCTTAATTACGTTATTTATTAATAAGGCTATGTTTATTCGTCCACTGACCGAAAGGGAGTCGTGATAAACGCTGATGGCCAAGTCTTTTTGTGTTGTGTCCCTTTCTCCATGTGGACACACACATCGGAAATATGTGTGTCATACTCACTGTTTATACACCAGAGGGGTTCACTACGAAACAAGATAGATCTACAGTACTCAGTGTTTTCTAAAGCCAGCCAGCTTCAGTTAGCTTCACTTTCCAGGTCAGGCTTCATCCGTACTAAAATGGTGGATAATGCTTGTCTCCGCCTACCACTACCTCTAGCAGGCTTGTAACTGTGCGGGCGTGTCGCACATGGCTAGTCGAACGGCGAACTCTTCATTGAGACAACGCTGATAGACCGATCAAAATGAAAGAAAAGTGATCTTGTGAAAAGGGCGGCAGGTAGCCTAGTGGTTAGAGCGTCGGGCTAGTAACCGGAAGGATGCAAAATCGAATCCCCGAGCTGACAAGGTAAACATCTGTCGTTCTGCCCTTGAACAAGGCAGTTAAACCACTGTTCCTCGGCCGTCATTGAAAATAAGAATTTGTTCTTAACTGACTTGCCTAGTTAAATAAAGGTTAAAAAAAAAAGGCTATGGTGTGAAATAGGCTTTAAGAAGTGGCGTCTTCATTTTTTTACTTGTCGCTAATGCCGTCTTTGTTGTGCTTATCAATGTACGAGCACCCACTCCTGGCTATAAAATAATTGTATTAATTCATACAAATGTTTTACTGTGCGTTAAGTTTTAAATGCACTCTGTCATCACTAAATGTGTAACGCGATAGGTATTTTAACATAAATGTTTTTTTTAACACACAAAAACACTTTTTTGATTAATAAACATTGAATCGGTCGTCTTCCTCAGATGACGGGGATGATGACGTCATCTTTGCGAGAGGGAAGGGCATCCGACGTCGTCAACTCGTGGCTCAGTCATTTCATTCAGGGTAAGCGGAGTTAGCCATGAGTTAGCCTGCCACTTATCCCGAGTTGAACTCAAGAGTTGAGCAAAATCACCTCTCTTAACTCATCGAAGCTGATTCATAGTATAGGGCTCAGGTCACTTCAACGTGAAGGTCCCCCCAAAAATGGTTGTTTGGAGGTGAACCAGATGGCGGATTGACATTAGACTACTTTAAAGGTCTGAAAACATTGGACAAACTTTGATTTGAAAGTGAAATGTCCCTTTAAATGTTCGTTGGGATCACTGACAGCGGCCACGTAGCGATAGTATCTGCTGAGCTGAGATGAGCATCAACTCAAGCAAAAGAATAGGCGACAACAGTCAGCAGCATATAGTCAATCCTAAGGCCTGTCTGTGAGCACACACTGACCTGTCTGTCTGTCTGTCCTCCCCCGTCCTGTCCTGTCTCCATCATTGGTGTTTACCTCGCTCTCTCTTTCTCTCTCTCTCACACACCCACATACACACACTTCTGTCATGTCTGGGTAATGGGCGTGCAGAAGGGCTGATGGGTACTGTGTTTAATGTCACGGCGGTGTACGGCAGAGTGGGATAGAACGACCATGATATGCCCTCTGAGGCCTGTGCTACCATCAGTGGATGGGAGAAAAGAGGCGAGAGAGAGAGAATAGGAAGGGAGAGAGAATGACTAAGAGAAAGTGAGACCGATGGACAGAGAGGGGGAGAAATAGAAGGAGAGAAGGAGAGAGGGAGGCATTTTGTCCTCAGTGCAGGTGTATTTTTAACAGTCACGTGACAAAACAAATGTTTCTGGGCCTCGGAGCAGTGACTGACTGACTGCACCAAACTTCTAGTTCTTTTTCACTGCAAGTTTTCTGCTCGATAACGCTACCTGCCTGAATGCATAGTGCCAACTGTAAAGTGTGGTGGAGGAGGAATAATGGTCTGGGGCTGTTTCTCATGGTTCAGGCTCTTTAGTTCCAGTGAAGGGAAATCTTAACTATAGCATACAATGACATTCTAGATGATTCTGTGCTTCCAACTTTTTGGCAACAGTTTGGGGATGGCCCTTTCCTGTTTCAGCATGACAATGCCCCCGTGCACAAAGCGAGGTCCATACACAAATGGTTTGTCGAGATCGGTGTGGAAGAACTTGACTGGCCTGCACAGAGCCCTGACCTCAACCCCATCGAACACCTTTGGGATGAATTGGAACGCCGACTGCGAGCCAGGCCTATGCCCATCAGTGCCCGACCTCACTAATGCTGTTGTGGCTGAATGGAAGTCCCTGCAGCAATGTTCCAACATCTAGTGGAAAGCCTTCCCAGAGGACTGTTATAGCAGCAAAGGGGGGACCAACTTTTTTGGGGGATGCTGTTCTTTCTCTCTCTGTCTATTGCAGCTGGGTTAAATGCTGTCTGGGGGTGGAGGGGTGTAAGCAGGTCAGACTGTTAATAACCTGTGTGTGTGCATTTGGCGCTGTGTGTGTGTGTGTGTGCTTGTGTGTGTATTGAAGTGTGTGTGTGTGTGTGTGTGTGTGTGTGTGTGTGTGTGTGTGTGTGTGTGTGTGTGTGTGTGTGTGTGTGTGTGTGTGTGTGTGTGTGTGTGTGTGTGTGTGTGTGTGTGTGTGTGTGTGTCTGTTGCACCGGCCTGAGCAGTTGCAATCCCTCTTTCTCTCTCTCTTAGGGAGATGTGGCATTGTGCTGTGGGTAGGTTCAGAGACCCACTCTATGTTCCTCAATTGAATCGGTCCGGGCCGAATGCAGAGTGGAGCTGAACACTTTACCTGCAGCCCAGTCCACATGACTTAGCGGAGGAATCATCTTCCTTTTTCTCTCGCTATTTCCTCTCTCTCTCTCTCTCTCTCTCTCTCTCTCTCTCTCTATTTTTCCTCTCTTTATCACTGTCTCTCCCGCTCTCTTTGCCTTTACAGCTCTCTCCTCGTGTCCCTCCCATCTTGCATGGTAGCCATCTGCTGGTCGTAACTCCTGGGTGATGAGTTGTGTTCACACATACAGAGAGACACACAGGCACGCAGACAGGCTGGTCTGCAGTGGAGGGGGTGATTTAGGAGTCTGAGGATGTTGCCTGTATATTCCCTGTGGACCAGAGAAGCCGGTGGAATTGTTAGTGCTTCATTAGGATTCATTTGGACAACCCAGGCTATCATCAATTGAAACAGCCTAATTCACATACCTGGTTAGTTTTTACCAATGGAGTTCTTGCAGAAGCTTCCTCCAAACTAATTACAGCTGAACGCACTAGCCTAGAGGCAATTTTCCTGTGTGTGTGTGTGCGTGTGCGCGCGTGCGTGTGTGTGTGTGAATCAGACGCATACGTATATTTTTTGGGGGAAGAGTGTGTGCTCTCTGTTCTCGCTGTCATTCTAAGTGTCTGCTACTCTGTTGGCCCCATGTGTTCTATCAGAGCAGGTCTCTATGTAGAGGCTCAGGTGTGTGTGTGTCTGGAGCAGGTGATAACCCACTGCTACTGCTGCCAGCGCTCCAGCCTGACTAACCATGAGCCAAACAGACATCCACCAGCTCTGGCAGGTGCCAAGCCGTTGTGCGTGCGTGCGTGCGTGCGTGCGTGCGTGCGTGCGTGTGTCGGCTGTGTGTTTTCCATTGTGTCTGTACTGTGTGTGTTTTCTGCTCCGTGTCATCCTGCAGAGATGACTCATTGTTGTGGGTTATTATTATTGTGTGGCGGGGTTGGTATGGTTTCTCTGTCAGTCGGCAGGCCTCCCTGGTGTCTGTGTGTGACGGAGTGAGACCCAGAGAGTCATGCTTCTGCCACTCCATTGTGGCTCTAGTTGTGCCTCCAGTTTCACCAATTCAACATTGTGAGTCAGGCAACACGCAAGATCCAATCGTCGCCGTGTATTGCACTTGTGCTGTGTGCTCTGACCCCCACTGTGTGTCCTCAGGTGATTTCAGTTGCATTAGTTCTGCACAGTGAATTAGGAAGCTGGCTGCCATACTGGAGCTCACCACGTGAAATGACACTTTCAGATGATTCAGTCTGTGCTGCGGCTGGGCCTCCCTGTTCACACACAGGCGATTGGGAATCTCACGATTCTTACATCCGTTTATGGGTTACCAGGTCTGGTGCTAAAGACCTTGTTGTTTTATGGCTTAGTGGAAAAGGATTTGTCGTTGTTTAGTCTTACAATGAAACAAGGTAAAGATACAATTTATACACTGCTCAAACCTCACAGTATTGGCTGTACAGTTAGCTTTAGATGTAGTATCAGTAGTAATGTTAGCATCAGAGTATCTCTGTCTCTCTTCAATCCCCGGAGTGCCGTATCTCATATCCTGCTGGGCTGCTGATAGGCTGGCTGCAGTCTGCCTCCAGGTGATGCAAGTGGGCTGTGATTGGGCAGATCAATGGTTTAGATCTCCTCATCTTCTCTGTGATTAAAACCAAAAATGGTGTCTTCACCGGGAGATCTTTGATTCGACTCGAGTGTAATTACTCTCCTCTCTCATGTAGTCTCATCTCTCTCCTTTTTTTCTCTTTCATTTGTATTCTCTCTCTTTCTCTCCCTCTCTTTTTGTGATTTTATCTCTTTCTTTCTTTCGCTCTCTCTTTCCTTCTCTCTCTCTCTCTCTCTCTCTCGCTCTCTCTTATCCCTCTCTCTCTCTCTCTGAGCTCTGCGTGAAATATCAAGCAGGGAGGGTGTCCTGAGGTGCTGCTGGGTTAGAAATATCTCTCTCTCTCACCGTCGTTTTTTCTCTCTCACTCCCTCATTTTTTCCCCTCCCGCCCTCCCACCACTCTTCCCGAGGGCAAGACTTTTCCATCTGATCCTGTGCCCCTCTGTGCTCTCCAGCGCACAACCCCAAAATGAGACATTATCACCTCAGTATTCATATTCCCCACACGTTCCCTCCCCCTCTCCCTCCCTCCTGCCCCGAGAGCCCCCTTTGAAGAAGGAGAGAGCTAGGATGAGAAAGAGAGAGGGGGGGGGGGGGGGAGAGGAATAGAGAAGGAGAAGGAAATCGAGAGAGGGTTGGAGAGAGAGGGAAGAGGGCGAGGTGGGATTTGAGCTCCTTCCAATGCAAACATTTCCATAATTGCACAAATCCCTTCCCTAATCACCACAATGCAGCAGATGAATATTAGAATAGGAGAATTAGTATTCACTCTCCTTGCTGCACTTGTGCATGCCTATAGCGTACGGAGAGTCCTTGTGCCCATTTTTGACATCTTACAATTTGTCCTTTTCAGTTGACTGAATTGGGCTAAAGACAGAAAGTCGAGTTCTATGGCTTAACAGCGGGTTTGCTTTCTCATACACACATGCCTGCGTACTAGCGCACACACACACACACGCACACGCACACACGCACATGCAGATAGAGTCAGAGAAATGCAGCACACACACACTCATAGACTTTGGTTTTCCTGGAAAGTGAGGCATTGTGCATGCATAACAATGAGCTCAATATGCTAATCCTGCTATTCCGCTGTCCCTGTTGTGTGTGAGTTCTGAGCCACTTTAATGGATGTTTGTTTCTTTTTTCTCTCTCTCTCTTCCTCTTCCCTATCTCTTTTTTTCTCGCCTCTCTCCCACTCTCTTCTCCCCCTCTCAACCTGACGCATATCAATGATTCCGCACACCTCCTTGTATCATCTTTCGCTCTTCTCCCGTTTCTCACGGCTTTGAACCAGGGCTGAGAGTCTGAGACGGCGCAGTGCACTAAAGCGATCTCTCCTCTCACTTCTCCTCTTCTTACCGTGTTTCATTATGATTTAGCACCTCAGCGGGAAGCGTGTGCGTGCTCATGTTTGTTTTTTTCTGACGTTATTGCACCAGTTAGGTGAAATCAGAGGCACTTTGCTGTAGGTGATCAAATATAAGAGAGATGATCAGTGTGTGATCAGTGTTCTGACGTTGTGCTGTGCAGAGTAATCTGTGTGTGTGTGTGTTTGCGTGCTCTCTGCATCCTCCTCCAAAAAAATAGTTGGGGAAATGATGCTTTGTTCGGCAGGAGCCGGAAGCTGGGAGAAGGGATTGTTCAAGGAACAGCTGACTGTTTCTCTTTGCGTGTGTGTGTGTCTCTCTCTCTCTCTCTCCATCCTGGCTGGCAGGCGGTCGTCTGGCCCTGTAACGGGACTCTCCTTGTGTTGTATGATTTAAGCTGGATCACAGTCAGTGGCCATTCAGATTAGCCAGCCAAAGCATGAGTTATCAAAGCAGCAGGCAGCTGAGGCACACAGACACACAGACACACAGACACACACACACACACACACACACACACACACACACACACACACACACACACACACACACACACACACACACACACACACACACACACACACACACACACACACACACACACCATCACCAACTGACTGAATGTTTCAGAGATTATAGATCAACCAGCTCCTCCCTTGTTCTAGTGTGTCTGTGCGCGCGTGTGTGTTTGCGTGTGCGTGTGACTAACCCAAGGCTGCTGTTGCATATGAGGTCACAGTCCCTGTGGCTATATCTGATGGAGAGTGTTCAAAGCGGTGTTTGTGTGTTTGCGCTAGCCTGCAGAGGTGAACTGAAGGAGCCTTGTAGCAGCTGGGGTGATTGCCTGTGGATCCATGCATTTTGAATGAAGGCCCCCCCCCCCCCCCCCCCCCCCCATCCACTCACATGCTATGGATCCGGGGTACTCAAAACAAGTGCGGGTTATTTAACTTCACAGCATAACATGGCCAATGGAGTAGCATCATTTTTTACTTAGTCTACCTAAAACTATAACGCGTTTTAATCATACCCGTTGTTTTTGTTTATTTTTGGTCACAGAGAAATGGCACTGGCAGTGCTGTCTTTTCTGCAAAAACAAAATGGAAATGGAAGTGACAATTGAGGGATATATGTGTCAAATAGCATGGCTGCACCTGTATATCAGCCCGGGGGGATATGACCACACATTCACCTGTCCTTAGGCTACTGCCCATCATGGCTGCACAGTTTCACAACAACTAATACAATATGCAGTTCTCTGCTGCTAGCTGTGTCGTAGTTCTCCCTGTTGGCAAGCAGTCTGTGTTGAAGTTCTGCTGGTAAACAGAGTGGTCCCCAGGAGACTGCCTGACTGCAAAGGGACTCAAAAAACACAGCGGTGTCGTTGTTTCCATCTCGGCCCAGTGTAAAGACCCCCGCGGGCTAATGCTAGCTTAGTGCTAGCTAGTTCGCTAACACTCAGTACGCACATGCTCCCCTCCAGATTTGTCCCGCTGTCGTTGGCGGTTTTCTGTTTTCTAATGGCATGCAGGCAGCAGACATTTTCCCGGACGTCCTCTTTTACAAGTCTAATTCAGTTCAATAATTTTCACACCCAGCTGCGCACGTTTATTCGTCGTCGAGTTCACAGGGTCAGTTAGCGGGTTAGCGCCTCGCCTCCCTATTAAATCGCCCACCTCGCTCTATTTGAGTTGTTTTCCATCTACCTTCTTCGCCACGGATAGACCCACGGCATTACTATGATCTGTGACCGCAAGCAATCAGCCAGAGTGGCCTTTCACATTAGGCTATATAAGGTTTCTAATCTTCAAATGGAGTGGTACGTGTCCCAACCTGAACCCAGACACACGCAATGCGTTTGTCTCATTGCAATCTACCAGGTACTATGAGCCTTAGGCTACACTGTATTGATTTAAAATGTGCTATAAAATCGGACCATTTTCATATTGGATTGCCTTCTCAAAAATATACTGTCGTTTCCACCGGCAGTGCAAGTTGCTCTTCATTGTGCTGTCTATGCTCTCTCCAGTCCCATCTCATGGATTGCTATAGCACGTGTGTTTACATCAAAGAGAGAGTATAGGGGTCTCGGGGGAACATCAAAGGCACGTTAAACTCGAAGGTATAGCTATGCCCTAGCCCTCCTCTTGAGGCTTGTAGTCGCTTGCGATAAGTCATGCACACCGAAAGCCTGCATAATGAGGTTCTCTAATGCCATAATTCAAACAGTGTCATATCATGTTGCTGATGCAGTGTATCAGTTTTGATGTAACATGTTAGAATAAGTAACTGCTCTGTCCTATTGATTTTACATTTACATTTAACATCAGAAGTGTTCACAGGAAATCTGCTAAGTACGTGCTTTTTAACGACAGTCTCTTTGTCAGCGTGGCTTCCCAGTCGTATCCCTCCACTTTTCGAATGATTGTTCAATTAGCGTTGTAATTATCAGAGAGCAAGCCTCGTGCCACGAGGACCCTCCATTGATTCATTTGTTTCATTCGCAAGCGGACTAAACACAGAACAGAGCCGCTGCATTCCCACCCACGCAAACTAGTCTCCGTATCTCACGTTACCACAATCCTCCTCTCGAACATCCTTATTTTAGCCCTGCGTTTTCTTAATCTGTCACGATTTCTAACAGGATTAAACTACGTGTTTACTGTATGCCTTTAAGAACACAACCGTAGGAAATGCACTTCAGCCCCACCACCTCAGACTGTTGGCTATGTTGGCCAATGTTAAATGAAATCAAATCCAATCGTGTTTGTCACATGCGCCGAATACAACAGGTGTAGTAGACCTTACAGTGAAATGCTTCCGTACAAGCCCTTAACCAACAATGCAGTTTTAAGAAAAGGACCTAAAACAATTATAAACAAAGTAACAAATAATTAAAGAGCAGCAGTAAAATAGGGAGGCTTTTTACAGGGAGTACTGGTACAGAGTCAATGTGCGGGGGCACCGGTTAGTCGAGGTAATTGAGGTAATATATACATGTGGGTAGTGTTATTAAAGTGACTTATACATAGATAATAAAAGAGTAGCAGCAGTAAGTAGCATCTCCTCCCTATATGCTGTCTCGTCGTTGTTGGTGATCAGGCCTACCACTGTTGTGTCATCGACACACTTAATGATGGTATTGGAGTCGTGCCTGGCCATGCAGTCATGAGTGAACAGGGAGTACAGGAGGGGACTGAGCACGCACCCCTGAGGGGCCCCCGTGTTGAGGATCAACGTGGCGGATGTGTTTTTACCTACCTTTACCACCCGGGGGCGCCCGTCAGGAAGTCAAGGATCCAGTTGCAGAGAGGAGGTGTTTAGTCCCAGGGTCCTTAGCTTAGTGATGAGCTTTGAGGGCACTATGGCGTTGAACGCTGAGCTGAGCTGAGCTGAGCTGAATAGCATTCTCACAGGTGTGAAAGGGCAGTGTGGAGTGCAATAGAGATTGTATCATCTGTGGATCTGTTGGGGCAGTATGCACATTGGAGTGGGTCCAGGGTTTCTTGGAAAATGGTGTTGATGTGAGCAATGACCAGCCTTTCAAAGCACTTCATGGCTACAGACGTGAGTGCTACGGGTCGGTAGTCATTTAGGCAGGTTACCTTAGTGTTCTTGGGCACAGGGACTATGGTGGTCTGCTTAAAACATTGGTATTACAGCCTCGGACAGGTAGAGGTTGAAAATGTCAGTGAAGACACTTGCCAGTTGGTCAGCACATGCTCGGAGTACACGGCCTGATAATCTGTCTGGCCCTGCGGCCTTGTGAATGTTGACCTGTTTAAAGGTCTTACTCACATCGGCTGTGGAGAGCGTAATCACAAAACAAATGGGATTCGTAAGCTTCTGTTAGCTACCGTATCGCAAACTATTTACCTTGTTGAATGCACCTCTGGTTTGCAAATAGCTGCCTATGTAATGAGAGCGAGAGAGACAGAGACAGACAGAGAGAAAGAGAGAGACAGAGAAAGGGGGAGAGAGAGAGAGAGAGAAATGGGAGAGAGTGCTCTTCCTTTGACCTCAGTGCTGAGAGGCAGCGTACGAAACATCTACATAACATCTTACATGCATGTGATGTCTATTGAGACATGAATTGGGATTCACTGTCAATCAAACATTGGCAGTCCTCTCATAATGACTCTGTTTGCAGAGAAAGAGCACCAGAAGGGGAGGATGCGTGCATGATGTCAACCGGGACTTCCGAATGTTCTCCTGGAGATTCAACCAAATATGTAACACTGTTCTATTTGCAGCGGACTCTATTTGCACAGATATAGAGAGAGTGTAACAGAGAAAGTGAGTTGTTAATATGCGTGATATCTACAGCTTGTCTCGTGTAGTCACTGATCCATCCTGGTCTGTGGCTCCCAGTCTCTCCGTCTATTGAGCTGAGTGAGTAGTGAATAAACCAGACTGACTCTCTGGCCTGACAGGTAGGTTGGTTACCACATGGCACCCTATTCCCTACATAGTACACTAGGGGCCCTGGTCAAAAGTAGTGCACTGTATAGGGAATAGGGTGTCATTTGGGGCACATACCACACACTGCCCGCGGAGCACACACACGTACTTGCACACACACACACTAGTGGCATGCTGAAGTGTGCTGCGTTTCTGGCTTGTCAGCACAGCTCAGGACATGGGCCAAGCAGACAGACTGACGATTTAGGTCTCTCTGACTGACTGCTGTCTTATGGACGAGTTAGAGCCGGACAGGAAATGGAATGAGCTTGTTGTATGTCTTTATCGGACACAGTCCGCATCCCAAATGACACCCTATCCCCTGTATAGTGCACTACTACCCAAAAAGTTGTAAAACGACATAGGTAATATGTGACCTCCTCCCACTTTATGCTTGATGTGTATGTGACCTCCTCCCACTTTATGCTTGAATTCACTGTCCATGTTGTATAAATTAATATTCTTTCTTTTTTTTTTGCATATTCATGTACTGCAGATAATTCCCTATTCATATACTGCAGCTATATTATACAGATCTAGAGAGAGAGAGTTAGAGAGAGATGGCCGCTGAAGTGTTTTGTCTTGTGGCTTGCATTGTGTCTATAACTTGGAGGAAACTGAACCCTAGGAGCTCGGGAGGCTAGGGGCTTGTTTGGGAGAAGGGCCATTCATTGGTTTGTTAATTGGCCGGGCTGCAGTGATGCCTGAGTTTATGGCCCTGTTTTTGGCAAGGCAGCCTGATGTAAAATGCACTGAAGTGACTGGAGAATGTGGCCTTAGGGTGACAAGCGTGGAAGAATTATTCTGATAGGAGACGTGCACACACACACACACACACACACACACACACACTCATGTGCACGCACGCACACACACACACAGACACACACATCCATTACATCCCTATTCATTCCTATTATAGATATGCTTTTATGAGTAATCCATTCACTAACTCACACACATACGGACACACACACACTGGTGCCTTTCTCCGTGAGCTAGTCCATTGAGGGAGTATTAAAGTAAGCCTGGACCAGAGAAAACACACTCATCTCTGCAGGGTAAGGCAGTTCGCTGTGTGAATGTGGAGCGGCTCAATATGAGTGAAGCTGGAAAATGCTGCTTTGTTAGGAGTGAGCCGAGAGCTGCGAGAGGGGATTGTTTAAAACACAGCGTATTCACACACACGTTACAACCCTATTCACACGTTACAACCCTGATGGTCGTGGGTTTGATAAATGAGGGTGGAATTTTACTGCCCTTTTTTTTAAAACAACATAGGACTCAATTCAGCGGCGTTTTCAAACTGAGACACCCCACAGTTGTTTTGAAGAGCGTTTCCACTCTGTGACACAGGAAGCCTCACAGGAAGTTCACTGACAGTTCCCCATCACGCCCTTGAGCTTCAGGAAGCAGCGCTCCACTTCCTCAGTGTCATCTCTGTTTGATTTGACAGCCTCTGCTCTCTCCCAGTTGATCTTTGTCTCGTTTTAGGGCCTTTTAAACGGTGATGTGGTGCTGCCAATTGCTATGCCATATTTCAGAGTTTAAAAGTTTAGCCTGTTAGTAGTAGCTAAAAGAGAGTGTTTGGATGCTTTGATAGAGGTTGATTCACCCTTCATTTCTGGGGCCACCTCTCATCCAGCATAACTACCCTAGATATTCCCTTTCTGGGGAGAAACCGCTTTTGGCCCGGCTGGTCGGCTGGCTGGTCGGCTGGCTGGCTTGCTGGCTTATCAGGCAAAGACTTGCCTTCAGAGGGCAAATAGAAATGGTTTGTCACCCGTGGAGCGAGCCAGGGCAGAGAGAGAACACTTGAAGGAACTGCAGCCCCGGAGATGAAAGATAGCTGACTGCTGCGGCCGCACGGACACGCTTTCTCTCTCTCTCCATTTGAACATCGATCCTCAAGGATTACACACACTGGGAATTATGGTGGCGGGGAAAAGAGGCTTCTATAAATAGGAGTCTGGAATAAATAGGAGTCTGTCTGGGTGCGTGATATTGTCGCCATGACCTCTCTCTGTAATATAGATAGACAATCTCAATTCTCCATCTCGCTCTCTTTTTCTTACCCACCTGTCTCTCTTTCTCTCTCTCACAGTTTTGCTCCAATGGTATCTACAGTTTCTCTATCCCTGATTGTTTTATCCTCTCTGCAGGTGTCATTACGTGTCTACACGGTAGGTATATGCTGTCCCCCACTGTATGTCCTACATACTTATAGGTTCTGAACAAACAGAGTAAAGACTCACGGACAACTAGAAAAAGCTCAAACCAAGTTTATTCACCCACTGGGTCATACAGCTGCAAAGACAAAGACACGTTTACACAAGCACATATTTATACCCTCCTACTAGGCGGAGTCAACTCCTTGCACATCTAGGCAGCCAGTACATCTCTGTTGCTAGTCAGGAGCTTAATTGGTTCCTCTCACTGGTGTAGTCATGGCCCTGCCTCATGGTAGAACCTTCATTGGTGGGGAAGTATATGTGTGTGGGACAGGACTGTTCCTTCTCACTTCATCTGACCTGACCTCGGGCCGAATTCCTCACTCCTCCCAAATCCACGGCTGTCCTACCTTATCAGTGACTGAAGCCAGACTGTTGCCAATTGCCTGCCTCCTTAGGAGCCATAAGATTTAGCAATACCATGTTTTGACAGAATGTAAACTTTCTGCACTCATTAACTTTCCATGAACTTTATCCACCCTCCATTGACCCCAAAATTTACAGTACCAGTCAATTGTTTGGACTCATCCACTCATTCAAGCGTTTTTCTTAATTTTTACTATTTTCTACATTGAAGAATAATAGTGAAGACATCAAAACTATGAAATGACACATGGAATCATGTACTAACCAAACAAGTGTTAAACAACCAAAAAATATTTTATATTTGAGATCCTTCAAAGTAGCCACCCTTTGCCTTGATGACAGCTTTGAACACTCTTTGCATTCTCTCAACCAGCTTCATGAGTTAGTCACCTGGAATGCATTTCAATTAACAGGTGTGCCTTGTTAAAAGTACATTTTTGGAATTTATTTTGTTCTTAATGTGTTTGAGCCAATCAGTTGTCAATCGGGTGGTATACAAGTTAGGGGTGGTAGACGGAAGATAACCCTATTTGGAAAAAATACCAAGTCCATTTTATGGCAAGAACGGCTCAAATAGGCAAAGAGAAATGACAGTCCATCATTACTTTAAGACATGAAGGTCAGTCAATCGGGAACATGTCAAGAACTTTGAAAGTTTCTTCAAGTGCAGTTGCAAAAACCATCAAGCGCTATGATGAAACTGGCTCACGTGAGGACGGCCACATGAAAGGAAGACCCAGAGTTACCTATGCTGCAGAGGATGAGTTCATTAGAGTTACCAGCCTCAGAAATCGCAGCCCAAATAAATGCTTCACACATCTCAACATCAACTGTTCAGAGGAGACTGCGTGAATCAAGCCTTCATTGTTGAGTTGCTGCAAAGAAACCACTACTGAAGGACACCAATAAGAAGAAGAGACTTTCTTGGGCCAAGAAACACAAGCAATGAAAATTAAACCGGTGGAAATCTGTCCTTTGGTCTGATGAGTCCAAATTTGAGATTTTTGGTTTCAACCGCCGTGTCTTTGAGACGCAGAGTAAGTGAACGGATGATCTCCGCATGTCTGGTTCCCATCGTGAAACATGGAGGAGGAGGTGTGATGGTGTGGGGGTGCTTTGCTGGTGACACTGTCAGTGATTTATTTAGAATTCAAGGCACACTTAACTAGCATGGCTACCACTGCGTTCTGCAGCGATACGCCATCCATTCTGGTTTGCACTTAGTGGGACTCTACAGGACAATGACCCAACACACCTCTAGGCTGTGTAAGGGCTATTAAACCAAGAAAGAGAGTGATGGAGTGTTGTATCTGATGACCGGGCCTCCACAAGCACCTGAGCTTGTGGGTTCTATATAGAACCTTTAGGTGTGCCATGTATGAAACAAGCAAGGTGACATTGCGTCAAAGCATTGGGCTTGTGATTGGGTTGTGCTTATTGGGATTTCCACAAGGCATGGATCTCCTTCTCAAGTATTCTGAAATCAGAAGCCTTTTTAGCCTGGCAGTTATGTAATCTCAAATCCTTTCATTTCCAGCCAGTTACATTTTCCGGCTAAGGTGTTAGGTTTCAGTAAGAGGGCGGCCATTTTCTAACACAGGAATAACCTTCTAACTCTGAGCGACATTGCACTACTGGTACAATGCAAGGTCAGAGACGGTTATGAATGGGTCTTCAACCTTTTCTTGCCCAGGCGAAACAAACGACCCCAGGGACCGACATTATATGTTTGAATACAAGAACATTATTTTCCCATAGGATGTATGATATTGGCAAGGAGAAGTAGTCAACATTTTAAAATGAATAGATTTGGTGGATAGTTTTTTCATTTATTTTGACCTTCTCCCACTTTATGATTGACTAGAATGTTGTATTATTAGCGTGGTCATGCTAGTTCTTTTATAAATGTTCTTGGAGTGGCCATTGATTTGTTTACTTCCTCAGACACCTGTGTCTTCAGCTGCTGCTGTGCTCGCCTCAATAGATGTCATTGCTCTAAACAAGGGTAGCGTTACCCGTGGCTATCATTAGCCACATACTGAATTAATGGGAAGAGACTCGGACAACGGAAAAGATTACTGCCATATAACTTCTCACGATTTTTGTCCCCTCGTAGCTGTTCTGCACCGCTTGCTTCAACAGATGCTCGCTTCACATCACATGTACACACGCACACTCACCGCTCTCACAATCTCACACCATGTGCAGCCTCTCCCAGACCAACTGTGATGGATACTTTGAAAGGAGGCTTTTGACTTCTTTATTCCCATTCACTTTTTTATCTCATATCCAATTGCTCTCTCAATACATATTACCTGTATGGATTTAGGTTCCGATTGGGCCCAATATAAACAGTCTGTCCTGGGATGTGTCCCCCCCCCCCCCCCAAAAAAAAATGGTAACCTATTTGGTATTGGAATTTGATTAGGATCCCCATTCGTTTTTGCAAAATCAGTAGCTACTTTTCCTGGGGTCGACACAAAACATGGGGCCACAGGAAAAGGGTCGACACAAAACATGACACAATACAGAAGATTAATAGACAAGAACAGCTCAAGGACAGAACTACATAAAAATATTTTTTTAAAGGTACATGTAGCCTACATATTTCATACATAGAGACAAACTATCTAAGTCAAATTGGGGCGAGGCGTTGTGCCGTGAGGTGTTGCTTTTTTTAAACCAGGTTTGCTGTTTATTTGAGCAATATGAGATGGAATGGATTTCCACGCAATAATGGCTCTATATAATATTGTACCCTTTCTTGAATTGTGTGACTGTGAAAAGACCCCTGGTGGCATGTCTGGTGGGGTAAGTATGTGTCAGAGCTGTGTGTAAGTTGACTATGCAAACAATTTGGGATTCTCAAGACATTAACATTTCTTATAAAAAGAAGTGATGCAGTCAGTCTCTCTTCAACTCTTAGCCAAGAGAGAATGGCATGCATAATATCTATAAAGAGATGCAGCACTCGACCACACGCCTCGACCGCAATCAAGATAAGACAAAACTAGAGCCTGCAGAACTTGCTTTTTGGAGTGTGGTGTCAAATAATCTCTTTATTACGGACAGACCTCTCCCCATCTTTACAACTATTGAATCTATATGTATTGACCATGACAGTTTACAATCTAAGGTAACGCCAAGTAATTTAGTCTCCTTAACTTATTCAACAGCCTCACCATTCATTACCAGATTCAGCCGAGGTCTGGAATTTAAGGAATGATTTGTACCAAATACAATGCCCTTATTTTTTAGAGATGTTCAGTACCAGTTTATTACTGGCCATCCATTCCAAAACAAACTGCAACTCTTTGTTAAGGGTTTCAGTGACTTCATTAGCTGTGGTTGCTGATGTGTATATGTTTGAATCATCAGCATACATGGACACACATGCTTTGTTTAATGCCAGTGGTAAAAATAGAAAAGAGTAGAGGACCTACAGAGCTGCTCTGCGGTACCCCACATGTTACATGTTTGACATTGGAGAAACGTCTATTAAAGAAAACCCTTTGAGTTCTATTATATAGATAGCTCTGAATCCACGATATGGCACAGGTTGAAAAGCCATAACACACACGTTTTTTCAACAACAGTTATGGTCAATAATATCAAAGGCTGCACTGAAATCTAACAGTACAGCTCCCACAATCTTCTTATTATCAATTTCTTTCAACCAATCATCAGTCAGTTGTGTCAGTGCAGTCCATGTTGAGTGCCCTTCTAATTTGTTTACAGAGAAATAACATTGTATTTCCCAACAGTTTATTAAGAGCTGGCAGCAAGCATATAGGTCTGCTGTTAGAACCAGTAAAGGCCGCTTTACCACTCTTGGGTAGTGGAATTACTTTGGCTTCCCTCCAGGCCTGAGGACAAAGACTTTCCTCTAGGCTCAGATTAAAGATATGACAGATAGGAGTGGCTATAGAGTCAGCTACCATCCTCATTAGCTTTCCATCTAAGTTGTCAATGCCAGGAGGTTTGTCATTATTGATCGATAACAATCATTTTCCCACCTCTCCCAAACTAACTTCACAAAATTCAAACTTGCAATGCTTTTCTTTCATTATTAGTTTTTTTTATGCATGAATACGATAGCTCACTTTTCGTTGTTGGTATTTCCTGCCTAAGTTTGCCCACTTTGTCAATGAAGTAATCATAAAAAATGTGTCAACGTCAAATTGTTTTGTGATGAATAAGCCATCTAATTTGATGAAAGATGGAGTTGCATTTGTCTTTATACCCATAATTTCATTTAAAGTACTCCAAAGTTGTTTTTCATCATTCTTTATGTCATTGATCTTGGCTTCATAATACAGTTATTCTTCTTTTTGTTGAGTTTAGTCGCATTATTTCTACATTTGCAGTAAGTCAGCAAGTCAGATGTGCAGCCAGAATTATTAGCTGCTCCTTTTGCCCCATTCTCTTTCAACCATTCAGTTTTTCAATTCCACATCAATCTAAGGAGAATTAAGTTCTAACAGTCACTTTCTTAACAGGTGCGTGTTTATCAATAATTGGAAGAAGCAATTTCATAAATTCATCAAGTGCAGCGTTCTTTCCTCTTCTGGCAAACAGCTTCAGGATAGTCCTCATTGAGGAAGATATTGTAACGATGTTCGTCTGAGGAAGAAGGAGTAGACCAAAGCGCAGCGTGGTACGTGTTCATGATGTTTATTATAACCTGAACACTGAAACAAAAACAAAAGTGGAACAAAACGTAACAGTTCTGTCAGGTACTCACACAAAACAGAAAACAACTACCCACAAACCACAGGTGGGAAAAGGATACCTAAGTATGGTTCTCAATCAGAGACAACGATAGACAGCTGCCTCTGATTGAGAACCACACCCGGCCAAACACATAGAAATAGAAAACCTAGAACAAAAACCTAGAATGCCCACCCCAATTCACGCCCTGACCAAACATAAAAAAGGAACTACGGTCAGGGCGTGACAGATATAGGTTCCTCTCAAGTTCTTGGCTCATCTACCTTGTCCTTGAACCTCAGGAACTTGACCACTATCGGCCTGGGCCTGTCACCTGGGCCGGTGGTGGGGTTTCCAGTCCTGTGGGCACGCTCCACCTCAATCTTCCTGTGGTTCAGTTTCAAATTCTCAGAGATCATGTCCCTCACTTTGTCCTCAGACTTCGTTCCAGGTCTCATGTAGAGATTATGGAATTCTGTCCACAACCATGTTGTTCCGCCTTGATTGTCTGATAATCTGATTTCTCTGTCATTGTTATTATGGATTCACACACAGAACTGATGTCCTCTCTCAATGACTTACAGATTGATGTCATCTTGCCATTTTCCTGTTTCAACTCATCGAGCTGACCCAGGGAGAACTGCAAACTGTTCTTCAGGTCCTGGACCTCTCTGGTCAGGTCATCCATTGTTTTATTTGTTGAATCCACCAGTATTTGGACAAAACATCTGAAGCTATTTTCTTGTTTTTGTAACAACTGCTTGTAGAACTATTTTTGTTTGTTTAAAAGATCCTTTACGTGTGATAGAGAGACAACACTGTCCTCAATGGTACTCCCACCGGCTTTGGTCTTTGTCATGGTAGCTGTTATTCCTCACAGTACCAGACAGGGTAGGTCACAGGGAAGATTTGAAAACAACAAACAGCAGGGATCTAGACAGCCACAAACCAGAGAGAATCCATGGTCCCAGCCACAATGACTAGCATGTCGCGATCTGCGTTCAAGCCCTCAAGAAAACCCCACTAGCTTGATGGGCAGCTAGCTAGCAGCTAGGCTAACTGCTACGCCAAATAGCTCCTGAGACTCGGCTTTGGTCGGCAGGATCACTGGACAGAGACTAGAAGTCCCAGCAACTGATGCCAACTGCATCGCGGGATCCAAACTAAAAAGTTAGCTAGCTACTAAAAAACGTTCCAATACACTTTCAAAACAACAAAACCAAGCTCTCCCTCATTCCGCGTTGAACAGGAAGTGACGATGGGTCGGGTACCATCGTGCAGTGCTATGGGCACTGGTCAAAAGTAGTGCACTATATAGGGAATAGGATGCCATTTGGGAGGCAGACCTGGGCTCGCTCAGTTGCTGCCATGGCCAGTTTCAGTGCTAGGGGGTCAATGAAGAGGGGGGAGAAGGGAGGGAAGGAAGGAGAGAGAGAAGATGAGCGTTCGGTTGAGTGAGAGAATTGCCTAGCGGTGCCTAAGCAGAAGTGAGGATGTGCTGCTCCTATATTTAGACTTTTTAAGACACAAGTGAGTTAAATGAGCAAGACAGAACACCCTGGACCCTCTAAACCGGCCAGGGGATGTGTGGGTGGGTGTGTGCGTGCGTGCGCATATTTACACACACGCACACACACTCGGAGGTTAGCTTCTAGAGGGGCTCAGTGCTGTTTGTCTGCCTGCTGTCATCTACCTCTTCACCCTTCTCTCCTGTTAGGGCTCTGCACTGAACACGCTCGCTGAATTAAAGGATATTTCAAGTGTTCGCCTCTTATATTGAACCAGCAGGGCCAGGTCACTTCACTGCCTGTGATGGCCCAAGATAGTATCCCTTTCTCAGGGGAAAGGATGATGTGTTGATCCCCTGTCTGAGTCTGTTGTGGGATTTCTATTCTGGGGATTAGGGTTTCCAATGTTTCTCATGGTGGACTTTGTCGATCCGGACCTCCTACAGAGCTGTGGCCAGAAACGCTTTCTTTACATTGAGGGCCACAAGAGAATCTGAAATGTGTTAGATTGGGTCTAATGTGATGACCCTTAAAATAGGCCATGCCACTGTTTGTGATGGTTTAGCAGGCATGCCTTTCTTAGGGATGAGATTGAGCTATCGGTCGTCTGTCAGTGTCTGAGATTTCCCGTTCAGACAGGTAGCCTAATGGTTAAGAGCATTGGGCCAGTAACCGAAAGGTCGCTGGTTCAAATCCCCAAGCCGACTAGGTGAAAAAATCTGTTCATGTGCTCTTGAGCAAGGCACTTAACCCCAATTGCTCCTGGAAGCCACTCTGGATAAGAGTGTCTGCTAAATGACTACAATTTTGTTTAATGTGGTGGAGATGCAGAGAGCGCTCACACTGCTTCATAATGGTTAGTGATGGACTCCCCTCTTGTCTGTGTCTTTGAATATACATGCATGCACACACACACACACACACACACACACACACACACACACACACACACAAAGTAGAGAGAGAGGGAGGGTTGGATTATAGCAGATGGGAGGATGATTTTTTGTTGTTGAATAATAGCATTTACAATTCTCATCACTTAACTTTATTAATATGAATAGCTGCTGCTCCCAGGCTCAGACCTAACCTCTGATATGTACATTTAGAGCCAAACAATATTACATAAGGATTTATACAAATCAGACATTTAGCATATTCTCTCTTGTTAGTGAAATGCATAGTCTAATGCTGACCATTTTCACCTTTTCTGTTGTGCCGTGCTTATGGTTATGGGTCTGGTTATGATTCAAATCAGAGTAAAAGGATGTCTGGACTAATTTGTTTTTGTGTCTGGAAATGGAATTGGTTTTATTGAATTACACTTCCACCCAATGGAAAAAAAATGTAATATGTAACATTTCTTGTAAGATTTTCCCACACAAAAATAGTAAATAAATAACTTTTTTTCCTAGCTTTTCAACAGACAGGGGGGGGGGGTTCGACACATAACTTGAACCTTCCATGACGTTTTGACACATCCTGTGATTGAAATGGTCAGATCCCACAAACACTGTTAAAACATTTCACAGCAAACTCCTTAAGATGTCCTCCTCAAACTTCAAAACCCCTACACTAAACATAAAACACAGGCCGGCTTTATTTCACCAGCATTTTCTTTCATTAAATGGAGGGATGTTCTGTAAAGTCTTCAGAGCGGAGATTCTATTTGATCTTTGATGTTAAAGAAACACTGTTTTTACCCAGCCCCCACCCCTCGCCTCCTCTCTCCCTGCACCACACCCTTGACAGAAAGCACACTGATTCATTAGAAGCCTCAGAAAGTCAATAATGGTAATAGTTTCTTTTGCCAGGGGAAGTGGGAGCTTGGCAGAACCACAGAGGGGCTTCTTTTCTGCACTTCACATACATATTTTATTTAAATCGCATTTATATGTGCAAATTGATCGGATGAGAGAGAGCGAGATAGGCGAGGAAGGGGGAGGGATGCCTGCCTGGTCTCATCGACTAGACGTAACATCGTAAACGAAAATGTTCCGTTATGTATGGTTATATAGGACAGAAGATTACTTAGGGCAAAAACGAAAGGAGGGTGGTTGGTCAGGGTGGATGGATGGATGTGTGGGGTGTTTAATGCGAGCATCTAGCAACCAAAAGGTTGCCTGTTTGAATCTCATCACGGACAACTTTAGCAACTTTGTAGCCACTTACTACGTTTTAGCTATTTTGCAACTACTTTGCGTGTTAGACAACCCTTCTCCTAAACTTAACCCTTTAACCTAACTCCTAACCCTAAATTTAACCCTTAACCCTAACCATAACCATAAACCTTGAATGAAGGACATCCACAAATGAATACATACCATACCAAATGTACCGTATCATACTCACTTGAGTGTCCCGGATTTTCGTTTACTATATTACGTTTAGGTTGGGGAACCTTTCCCTCCCAAGCTCCAAGGCAAGGGGGTGAGGAGGGAGTAATGCAGGGAAATTCTGCACCAAGAAACGAAAAGACGAAGAGACACTCCAAAGGAATGCCGCTCCCTTATTCATGTGAGCAGGAAACGTGGAATTTCTTAACCTTATTATGGAATATGGATTTGCCAAAAACTGCTGTACTACAGCAGTGGGCTGCCAACCGAAACCTCCTCCCCTTATCCACTTCACTTTCCCAAATTCTGACTTTTGATTCTTCCTCATATCGGATAAACACACAAGATGTTATGTTCCATAGATCACAAAACTTCACTCTCCGAAAATACTCCTCCTCACAAAAATGGTTAGTGTACGGACTTCATTTAGGAGGATTAGGTTAGTGTACTGACTTAATTTGAAGAGGTTGATATACTCACTTAATTTGACTTAATTTGACCGGGTTACTGTACTGACTTAATTTTGGAGGGTTAGTTTAGTGGATAGCTTGACGTTTAAGTAGCCTGTAAGGGAGGAGGAGAGAAGGAGCAGATGCCGGATGAACTATACATTCTCATCCGTCTGTTTCACTACCTGTCTTGAGTGACAGGCGCAGGGTAGTGGAGGGCTGCTCTGTTGCACGTTGAGCCCACTGATGCAGAACTTAAATATGCATGAGCGTGGATGTGATAGCATTGGCCTTTCTAGTCCAAAGTCACCACACAGCAACGTGACAAATGAGGCCTCAACCTCCTGTTTAATCAACAATTACACGTTCACATTTCACTAACGAGGTGAAATTGCCTCACGTCGTAGCCTCCTGGATACCGCTCGATTCCGCTATGGGCAAGATTGATGTCATTTTGTGTGGCCTAACTCTACCACCTAACTAAACAGGCCACGGGACAATTCCTGTTGTTCAATATACCTCTGTGTCACTTTAGGCCACCTTTTCTTCGTTTCTGAGTTCGCACAGAAGCCATTAGTATTTCTCCCCTGGTTCTCTTCCGTTGCTAGTTTATTTATTTATTTCCTGTTTGACCGTGCTGCGGCAGTGAGGAGCAAGCAGCCAGAGATTAAAAAAACAGCCGGGCTTTTTCATTTGGGCGCTCTCGCTCGCTTTTGGCAGCCATTACCGTTACATGGATGACCCCGGGCGTGAATTAAGGAAGCCGGCCACATTTGGCAGGAGAGGAGGATAGATAATAAATACACAGAGAACTGAGGGAGGGATGGAGGGATGAGAGCCTACAAACCCGATGTCCTTCAGGGGCACTCAGGATCCTCCATTAGCAGTGTGCCAATTTCTCCCGTCTCTATATGTACCTGGTTCGTCTCAGATTTGCATAGAGAGACACACTCATTCCTGCCTGGCACACACAAAACAACATTCTATCTTTTTCTCTCCCACACACTCTCTTACTTTCATCAGGGCAGTGAGGGGTAACATACACTACCGTTCAAACGTTTGGGGTCACTTAGAAATACTTTTGTCCATTTTTAAAATACCATCAAAATTATTCAGAAATACAGTGCAGACATTGTTAATGTTGTTAATTACTATTGTAGGCCCATTATCAGCAACCATCACTCCTGTGTTCCAATGGAACGCTGTGTTAGCTAATCCAAGTTTATAATTTTAAAAGGCAAATTGACCATTAGAAAACCATTTTGCAATTATGTTAGCACAGCTGAAAACTGTTGTTCTGATTAAAGAAGCAATAAAACTGGCCTTCTTTAGACTAGTTGAGTATCTTGGAGCATCAGCATTTGTGGGTTCGATTACATGCTCAAAATGGCCAGAAACAAAGAACTTTATTCTGAAACTTGTCAGGCTATTCTTGTTCTGAGAAATGAAGGCCATGCGAGAAATTGCCAAGAAACTGAAGATCTCGTACAAAGCTGTGTACTACTCCCTTCACAGAACAGTGTAAACTGGCTCTAACCAGAATAGATAGAGGAGTGGGAGGCCCCGTTGCACAACTGAGCAACAGAACAAGTACATTAGAGTGTATAGTTTGAGAAACAGATACCTCACAAGTCCTCAACTGGCAGCGTCGCTAAACACCAGTCTCGACGTCAACAGCGAAGAGGCGACTCCGGGATGCTGGCCTTCAAGCAGAGTTGTAAAGAAAAAGCCATGTCTCAGACTGGCCAATGAGAAGAAAAGATTAAGATGGGCAAAAGAACACAGACACTGGACAGAGGAACTCTGCCTAGAAGGCCAGCATCCCGGAGTCGCCTCTTCACTGCTGACGTTGAGACTGGTGTTTTGCAAGTACTATTTAATGAAGCTGCCAGTTGAGGATAATGGGCCTCTGTACGCTTATGTAGATATTCCATGAAAAATCTTCAGTTTCCAGCTACAATAGTTATTTACAACATTAGCAATGTCTACACTGTATTTCTGATCAATTTGATGTTATTTTAATGGAGAAAAAATGTACGTTTCTTTTAAAAACAAGAACATTTCTAAGTGACCCCAAACTTTTGAATGGTAGTGTATATAAGATGACAAAACAGATTATGCACATTACTCTGTCTGTGTCTGTGTCTGTCTGTCTGTCTGTCTGTCTGTCTGTCTGTCTGTCTGTCTGTCTGTCGTGTGCATCATTATGTGAACAGTATGTAAGAAGGGTTTGGTGTGAAATTAAATAGGGCGGGCGGAGGTTTGAGAGAGATTAAAAACAAAGTTGGCAGAGATTCACGCAATCCGATGCAACAGTGGCGCAAGGCGAGCGCTTTTCCCATGTTTTGTAAATCAGAACACACTCCAGCATAAATGACTGCTTACGTAACACACAGACCACAGCAGTCTGGTCTGGACAAGCAGCTAGCGCCTGTTAAACACATAACAGCTACAGATCCACACCAACCCGTGAGAAAAAGGATTTGGCATTCAAACACACATGCATGCACACAACACATACACATACAGACACACACACCCCCTCAATACACAGTCAATAAACACGGAAACATACACAACACACACACACACAATATACTCCAATGGCATTGGATCATCGGATTAACAAGGCACTTATTCACATAAAAGTGCTGGAGAGGGGCTGTGAATGGGACTGTTGACTGCTTGACTTGACTCCGTGACATAACACCAAGGGCTGGCTGTGTCTCAGGTGGCACCCTATTCCCTATATAGTGCACTAATTTTGATCAGAGCGCTATGGGTTTCCCTATTGCACTATGTAGGGGAAAAGGGTGCCATTTGAGATGCAGCCCCATGGACGGAGAACAAGACAGAAGCCAGCTTTCTCTCCCTGACTTCGTCTGTTCACAAGGGAAAGTGTTTCCCACGAAACGCGCAGCGTCGCCTGAAAGCGATAAACTGTAGTTATCTCTCTGCCACGGTAATACAAAGGCATCAAATTAAACTCTGCGTTTTATTAATGGATTTCTTGACGCCGTGCCAAAGTTTGACTCGGCCGCGATTAGAAGTTTTCCCCGGTTCCTTTGTGCTTTTTTTTCTCCATCCTCTTTACTCTGTGCCATGTTTAATTTCACCTGTGACTGACTCTCTCTCTCCCTTATCTCTCTCTCTCTCCCTCTTTCTTCTCCTCCTCTCCAGGATATTGAGGACCCAGTCTCTGGAATGGTTCTATAACAACTTGAAGAGCCGCTTCAAGAGGTTCGGCAGTGCCAAGGTTCTGAAGACGCTCTACAGGAATCACATAGTGGAGAGAGGAGGCTACTCAGATCTACCAGGTACAGGAAATGTCTCTCTCTTTTGTCTCTTCCATTTACGGAACGGTTTGTGCATCCCAAATGGCACCCTTTTCCCTATATAGTGCAGTACTTTTGATCAGTGCCCTAGAAGTGCACTAAATAGGGAATATAGTGCAATTTGGGACGCAAGCAGTGTAATTCCTCTAGTGTTGTGTTTTTTATGTATATAGTGCAGTACTTTTGATCAGTGCCCTAGAAGTGCACTAAATAGGGAATATAGTGTAATTTGGGACGTAAGCAGTGTAATTGCTCTAGTGTTGTGTTTTCGATGTGATCGCTCTCTTCTGTATGCCCACTTCTCAATGACTGCCTGACATTCTCTGTTGGCTATGACGTCTCATTAATGGATCTCAGTTAGTAACTCAACTACAGGGGGAAAAAGGTCTTGCGTCAAGGAACCACACTCACTCAGTCCCACACGTCACATGGACATTTGTGTGGAGAGAATCTGAGCCATTGGCTAACAGACATACACGCCCACGCTTTCTCTTTTACACACACACACACACACACACACACACACACACACACACACACACACACACACACACACACACACACACACATACACACATAATTTATTTCAGGACAGGGCTGTGTGTGAGTCACTAATGTTCCCAGACCAGAGAGCAGCAGGAAGCAGGAAAGAGACAACCAAATTCATGGTATAGGTAAGCTACTGTCACTGACTCACTGAACCAAATGATATCATGACATTGGTCACGTTTCAGGCCGACTACATTGTAGCTGTTGCATTGCATCAACCAATGTTTGTGTGCCACGCCATCGACGGCACAGTTGGACATCAGACTGCTAAGTCATATTATGGGGTTAGCTCATGTTAAACACCTATCCAGGCGTAGTGAGATCTGGAAGGCAATGTCCAAGCACATCAAGACAGTCGTGTAGAGGACACGACAAACCTACCCTCAGGAAAAGATTTGGCATGGGTCCTCAGATCCTCAAAAGGTTTCACAGCTGCACCATCGAGAGCATCTTGATGGGTTGCATCACTGCCTGGTATGGCAACTGCTTGGCCTCCCACCGCAACGGCCCAGTACATCACTGGGGCCAAGCTTCCTGCCATCCAGGACCTCTATACCAGGCGGTGTCAGAGGAAGCCCCTAAAAATTGTCAAAGACTCCAGCCACCCTAATCATAGACTGTTCTCTCTGCTACCGCATGGCAAGCGGTACCGGAGCGCCAAGTCTAGGTCCAAGAAGCTTCTAAACAGCTTCTAAACCTCCAAGCCATAAGACTCCTGAACAGCTAATACAGCTAATCCTGAACAGCTACCCAGACTATTTGCACCCCCCCCCCCCCCCCCCCCCCTACGCTGTTGCAACTCTCTGTTATTATCTATGCATAGCCACTTTAATAAACCTAGTGTTTAGAGCATTGGGCCAGTACCCGAAAGGTTGTTGGATCGAATCCCCGACCTGAGAAGGTAAAACATCTGTCGTTCTGCCCCTGAACAAGGCAGTTAACCCACTGTTCCCCGGTAGGCCGTCATTGTAAGTAAGAATTTGTTCTTAATTGACTTGCGTCGTTAAATAAAGGTAAGATAAAAAATGCCCACAATTACCTCGACACCGGTGTCCCCGCACATTGACACATTGACTCTGTACCGGTACCCCCTGTATATAGACCCGCTATTGTTATTTACTGCTGCTACTTAATTATTTGTTATTCTTATCTCTTACTTTTTTTTTGTATTTTCTTAAAACTGCATTATTGGTTAAGGGCTTGTAAGTAAGCATTTCACTGTAAGGTTGCATTCGGCGCATGTGACAAATACAATTTGATTTGATCTGCGTTGTAGTCAGCCTGGAATGCAGCCATTTTGTTTGTTTGACCTCACACCCCACTGGACCACAATTCGTTGAGTCAACATTGTTTCCACATCATTTCACCGTACCTTGTCGAAATGATCACGTTCCATCAGCGTTGCATCACTGAATTCATGTTTCTTGACAACTCATATATCAATCATGACTGGATGTTGATCTGATGTCTTTGCCCGGTGGGACGGTCATGGATGTTAGAGTAACGATTGGGCAACGTTATCTCGTGGTTGTGTGAACGTTATAAAGTTATTCTGCATAAACGTTTATTGTGCCACACTACCCCGTGAAGGCTGTCTTGCTTGTGCTGTTAAACATTACCAAGCATGCGGCTCGGTGATGGTTATCGTGCTGTTGTGGGAACGTTATCAGAGCATTGTGCCGTTTTGTGTAAACCTAGATAGCATTAAGTAGAGTGTCTTCTTTTTACTGTGTGGTGCTAGCTCTGTCTGACCTTTACCCTCAGGCCACACTGAGGCTAGAGAGCACAGGCCTCAAGGACATGCGCACACATACGCATGAACGCACACACACGTGCGCACACGTCCCTTGAACAACATCCATCGTAGAAGCTCTGCAGCAGTCTTCTTGTAGGTCACACGTGTACATATTTCACTTTCACTGCATACGACAGACATGGAGGGTACAAATAACAAATACCTCACATTTATGTTCCAGCCATGTTGGAGTGAAGGTCACATTATTTTCAAGGGGAAGTGATGGAGTTAAAGGGATAGTTTGTCCATATTTTAAAATGACATATTGGTTTAAATTCCCATTAAGCAGTCTAGGCCCCCATCTTGTTGGTGTAGAGAATTGTTAGAATTTTTATTTCTATGAAGCTAGATGAAGCTGAGAATTTTTTTAGCAATTTTTAAAGCTAATTTCCTGCAATTCTATGCATTTTGCCATGGCTAATGCTTAGTTGTTTTGCTCATACAATATCAAAACAAATACGCTTGAGGCGTCACTACAGACCCGGGTTCGATCCCAGGCTGTGTTACAGCTGGCCGTGACCGGGAGACCCATGAGGCAGTGCACAATTGGCCCAGAGTCGTCCGGGTTAGGGGGGGGGTGGTTGTGTTTGGCAGGGTTGTGTTTCGGAGGACGCATGGCTCTCGACCTTCGCCTCTCCCGAGTCCGTACGGGAGTTGCAGCGATGGACAAGAACGTAACTGCCAAATGGATATCATGAAATTGGGGAGAAAACGGGGTAAAAGTACCAAAAGAAAATAATGTTTTTCAAATGGAAAATTCTCCCTGACAACCTAGCTTTTATTTTGGTGATTGTTAGTTCTCAAATATATCATTATTCCATGATTTTTTCTACATACTTCATAGCCGTTTTTAGTCATTTAAGTTCACACTGAAAGCGTTTTTCCATCTCGATTAAAAAAAAAAATATATATATACAGTGGGGAGAACAAGTATTTGATACACTGCCGATTTTGCAGGTTTTCCTACTTACAAAGCATGTAGAGGTCTGTAATTTTTATCATAGGTACACTTCAACTGTGAGAGACGGAATCTAAAACAAAAATCCAGAAAATCACATTGTATGATTTTTAAGTAATTAATTTGCATTTTATTGCATGACATAAGTATTAAAGTAACATCAAATTCCAAATCAAAACAAAGTGTATTTGTCACGTGCGCCGAATACAACAGGTGTAGACCTCACAGTGAAGTGCTTACTTACAGGCTCTAACTAACAGTGCAATAAAAAAAAAAAATAAGGTGAACATTAGGTATGTAAAGAAATAAAAACAACAGTAAAAAATACAAGAAGCAAGGCTATATACAGGCACCAGTTAATTGGGCTGATTTAGGTAGCATGTACATATGGTTAAAGTGACTATGCATATATATTTTTTACCTTTATTTAACTAGGCACGTCAGTTTAGAACAAATTCTTATATTCAATGATGGCCTTGGAACAGTGGGTTAACTGCCTTGTTCAGGTGCATAACGACAGATTTTTACCTTGTCAGCTCAGGGATTCGATCTTTCAACCTTTCGGTTACAAGTCCAACGCTCTAACCACTAGGCTACCTGCCGCCCTGGTCGGGCTAATTGAGGTAGTATGTACATGAATGTATAGTCAAAGTGACAATGTATATGTGATAAACAGAGTAGCAGCAGCGTAAAAGAGGGGTTGGTGGGGGGGCACACAATGCAAATAGTCCGGGTAGCCATTTGATTACCTGTTCAGGAGTCTTATGGCTTGGGGGTAAAAACGGATTAGAAGCCTTTTTGTCCTACACTTGGCACTCCGGTACCGCTTGCCATGCGGTAGTAGAGAGAACAGTCTATGACTGGGGTGGCTGGGGTCTTTGACAATTTTAAGGGCCTTCCTCTGACACCGCCTGGTGTAGAGGTCTTGGATAGCAGGCAGCTTAGCCTAAGCTGATCAGAAATACAGTGTAGACATTGTTAATATTGTAAATGACTGTTGTAGCTGGAAATGTCAGATTTTTTATGGAATATCTACATTTATCAGCAACCATCACTCCTGTGTTCCAATGGCACGTTGTGTTAGCTAATCCAAGTTTATAATATTAAAGGCTAATTGATCATTAGAAAACCCTTTTGCAATTATGTTAGCACAGCTTAAAACTGTTGTTCTGATTAAAGAAGCAATAAAACTGACCTTCTTTAGACTAGTTGAGCATCAGCATTTTGTGGGTTCAATTACAGGCTCAAAATGGCCAGAAACAAAGATATTTCTTCTGAAATTCGTCAGTCTACTCCAGTTTTGAGAAATTAAGGCTATTCCATGCAAAAAATTGCCAAGAAACTGAAGATCTCGTACAATGCTATGTACTACTCCCTTCACATAATAGCACAAACTGGCTCTAACCAGAATAGAAAAAAATGAGTGTGAGGTCCCGGTGCACAACTGAGCAAGAGGACAACTACATTAGAGTGTCTTTTTTGAGAAACAGACGCCTCACAAGTCCTCAACTGGCAGCTTCATTAAATAGTACCCGCAAAATACCAGTCTCAATGTCAACAGTGAAGAGGCGACTCCGGGATGCTGGCCTTCAAGCAGAGTTGCAAAGAAAAAGCAATATCTCAGACTGGCCAATAAGAAGAAAAGGTTAAGATGGGCAAAAGAACACAGACACTGGACAGAGGATCTCTGCCTAGAAGGCCAGTATCCCGGAGTCGCCTCTTCACTGTTGACATTGAATCTGGTGTCTTGCTTAACACTTTTTAGGTTACTATATGATTCCATATGTGTTTTTTTGATGTCTTCGCTGTAATTCTACAATGTAGAAAATAGTAAAAATACAGAAAATCCCTTGAATGAGTAGGTGTGCATTTTTTGGGGACAAAAATTTCAAAAATTTGTTAGTTAGAATTAGCTAGTAGTTAGTATTAGCAGACATTTTTGTCCCCAAAAAATGTATCAAAATCTTGTTCTGCTTACAGGGTAAGGAAACCAATACGTCATTTTGTAATTTGGGTGAACTATCCTTTTAAAATGGCAATGGAGGTAAAGCCTAACCTTCATTCACCTGTGACTTTCAAGTGGGCTGAAAGTTATCTATTACTTTCAAATCATATCTGCTTTTTCTTAAAGAAGTTAGATTTTTCCTCTAGTTTGGCAAAAACTCTTCAACTCAAACCAACAGCTACAGTCAGCTAGATTTCACAAATCGAGTTACATTATATAGTTCATTATGTCAATAAAATGTACCAACCATGAAATAATGGAGCAGCGTTGTGTTTGTTTTATTAAGCGAATTATTTCTATTGGCTACATTACGTGAAGGATTCCTTTACATTTTGTATTCAATGCGGGCTTCAAAAATATATTTCAAAGTAAACATCAAGGGCTGGGTCCCAAATGGCTCCCTATTCCCTTTATGTTGCACTATTTCCCCTATGGACTCCTAGGGTTAGGGTCAATTCCATTTCAATTCCAGTCTATTCAGAAAATAAACCAAGGGCCTCTTGAGTGGTGCAGCGGTCCAAGGCACTGCATCGCAGTGTTGCAGTGTCACTACAGCCTGGGGTTCGATCCCAGGACGCATTACTCGACCTGTGCTTCTTCTGAGCCCATTGGGGAGTTGCAGCGATGAGAGAAGATCGTAATTGGATCGCAATTACAACAACAATTGAAATGGAATTGATCCCAACCCTGATGGACTCTGGTCAAAGATAGGGCACTATATAGGGAATAGGGTGCCATTTGGGACACTCGCCAAGCTTTCGGAAGAATACAAAACGTCTTTATCCAGTATTTCTACAGCCCCATGGCCTTGACCCATTATGGGTACTTATTGACAATCTCTTCCCTTTAAATCTAGTATACGAGAAAGTGGAGGGGGGAGCACATTCAGAATGGTGAGGAGAACATTCTCAGGGACAAACGCACTCACACATATGCATGCATGCACACACACAAGAGGAAAATAAAGCCGTAACTCATGCATACTTTGTTTAGAAGAGAACTGATGTTAACATCCCTTGTCTCAAACACACATGCCCCCCCCCCCCCCCCCCCCCCCACTTCTCCCCGTCCGTCCGTCATTCCATCTTCCATCAGCCAGCTAGTCAGTCAGTCAATACGGTTTGATGCAGTGTGTGTTTCTAACTCTGAAGCTGTATAATCTGCTCAGCTCATCTGAAATGGGAGCCCAGCGGCAGCTAGTAGCTAATCCTATTACCTCCTTGTGTGATGTAAGAGTGGCAGTAAGAGGAGAGGAGGAGAGTGAAGGGCAGGAGAGGAGAGGAGAGGGGATCACAAAGGGACAGCTGGAAAGACAGATTGGGACAGGAGGGCTTTTTTGGACCGTATGGGGACACACATACAGTAGAGCTGATTGGACCAATAGCCAGCCAGCAGTCACATGGACACACAGACAAAGAGTGGAGCTGATTGGACCAACTGCCACCAGTCAGGTGGACACACAGACAGACAGTGGCGCTGATTGGACCAACTGCCACCAGTCAGGTGAACACACCGTCACCAGTCAACACAACAGCAGTGGAGCTGTGAAACTCCTAATGCTTCGAACAGTGATATAACTGCTGCCATGACTAGTTTCTGTTCCGGTAGACTGGCTAAGAAAATACAGTGGCACTATTCCTGCCATAACTACCATTATTGGTACTACGGCTAACAGTAGGCCTAATGGCCATGGCAGATACTTTTAACAATATGGTTCAATCAACTCATCCCTTGAAAGGAGCAATCTGGGATTAGTATATCCATTTTTGAAATGGTAGCCATTCATTCTTGAATTTATAAAAGCCTCATTCCTCCGCTGTTATTCTTTGAATCGCAGATTGCCCCTTTAAACCCAGTGTGCTATACAACAGTAATACTCCCTAACTCCACACACTCTAACAGATCAGGCTGATGGGGGGGGGGGGGGGGGGGGACAATGGCATCTGGATGATGAGAGGTTGAGAGCAGATAAAACTGTTCCTACAGCAGGAACTAATCACTCAGAGGACAAAGTGGCCATTGCAACAGAGGGGATTACTAGCCAGCAAGCCCAGCAGCAGCGGCACCACCACCCCACCCAGACCGAGCAGCATCGCCACTCTCTTCTCTCCCCCATTAAGCTTGCTGAGCAGCAGCCGTAACACTAGCTTGTCTGCTAATATTACACAAGGATTACCCCCTCCAACTTCAGGGATTGGAACAATCTAGACTGTGTCCAGTGGGGGTGTAAGAAAGAGAGATTGTGTATGTGTGTGAATGCGTTTGGGGGGGGGTATGTGATGTCAATGTGTGAATGCGTTTGGGGGGGGGTATGTGATGTCAATGTGTGAATGCGTTTGGGGGGGGGGTATGTGATGTCAAAGACATATTGATCTGTCAGTAACCATCCGTCAGACGTTTTACGAGGTTTAAGAACAAACACACACGCTTCTCTCTCTCTCTTACACACACACACACACACACACACACACACACACATATAGTATATGGCAGAGGCGTTGTCGGTGTCAGAAGAGATTTAACAGTTTGAGAACAGAACAGAAATCCACCATGCCCCTTTCATCTCAAACCCTAATGGCTGCTGTAACGTCTCATGAGCTGCAGTGCCCCTGGTGGCCAGTATGTTACACTACAGCATGCAGCAGATGGAGGATTCAGGTGTACTCCCAGTCTGTGCATCTCTCTGTCTCTCTCTCTCTGTCTCTCTCTCTCTGTCTCTCTCGCTCTCTCTCTTTCTCGCTCTCTGCGTGGTGCCAGATGCTCTAATATAATTGAAAGGCGTCTGTACTGCCCTTCCTCCTGCTGCTGGAGGAACTTCAGCTTTGAGTGCTCTTTACTGACAGGACACACACCCTCTTTCTCTCGCGCACACAAACACACATACACACACAGACCGGTGCTGTCGTCTGCAGGGTTGTCATGGTGATATCGAGTGATTCCTCTGCCGAGTCTTGAGTGGGAAAAAGGTACGACCGTGGTCAGTGAGAGGATATGAAACAGGAACAGGGAGGAACACAAAGGAGATGGTTATCTCTCTCCATCCCTCTATAATCACTTGACACGAGTAGGACCCTGTGTTTTGGTTAATCATGTCACATGACCTGGATTTTAACCTCCATTTTAAGCTTTTTCCAGAAATGAGAATTGGACCACAAGTGGAAGCAATTGTCTGAGGATGGTGCTGGACCAGTTGACGTAAAAAGATAAGGTGACAGTTTAAATTAAGGTTAAAATCCAGGTCATCTGACATGATTAACCAAAACACAGGGCTCTAGACATGAGATGTCATGAGCTTTCTGATTTGAGGAGGACACGCCCAGTAGAGGCGGGGAGGGGGAGGGGCTCTGCCCAGTGTGAAGGCTTGGAGGGGCTAAGTGATTGACAGGAGAGTGTCATAACAATGGCAATGCATGCCGTGGTGGATTGTCAAGTAGCATGTCATCAATCAGGTGTTTTGTCATCAAATCGCCGAATACAGCAGGTTCACCTTGCAGTGAAATGCTTACTTACAAGCCCTTAACCAACAATGCAGTTTTAAGAAAAAAATTGTGTTAAGAAAGTATTTACTAAATAAACTGAAGCAAACAATAAATAAAAAGAAAAATGAAGAAAAAAAATAAGAAAATAGAAAGGTAACAAATAATTAAAGAGCAACAATAAAATAACAGTAATGAGGCTATATAGAGGGGGTACTGGTACAGAGTCAATGTGCGGGAGCACAGGTTAGTCGAGGTCATGGGTACATTTGTGGGTTTCCCCTGACTGTCTGCCTGGACAGTGAGGCGTCGGGAAGTGGACATGTTGATGCCGTGAGAGATGACAGACAGGGTCCCCTGCAACAATGACACTGTTACTCAGGGAGCTAATAGTTCTCACATCCTCAGCAAAGCACACACGCACTCATCAGCACTGCATGCATACATGTCCGCGTGCATGCCTGCGTGTGAGTGAGTGTGTGTGAAAGAGAATGGGAGACATAGAGAGAGAGAGGTTGTGTGTGAGAGAGAGATTGAGATAAAGAGAGAAAAGGAGATGGAAAGTGAGCGTGGAGATGGAAAAGAAAGCCAAAAGAGAAAACGAAAGAAAGAAACAAACAATCAGAGAAGCTTTACTGTGTCTACTCTGTGGAGCCACGTAAAACGCCAGTAATCAAGATGACACATGGCCGCCATCTTGTGATCATGTTTGTTTGCAGGGCATTATTGTCGTACCCCTGCATGCATCATTTCCTTCATTACACTCTTAGGGGAAAAAACTGCCAAGTTGAACCATGTAGGGTTCTTCGGTTTGGTGCAAGGTTGAAACCTTTGCAGAGGGTTCTACCTAGAACTCTCTATGTAGGATTCTTCATAGAACCCCTTGCAAATGGTTCTACCTAGAACCCTCTGAACGATTCCACCAGCCTTATTATCCTTTAAAATTAAACTCTTTATGACAATACATTACGCATATCATAAGTACTTTCTTTGAGAGTCATACCCTAACAAAGTGTGTTAGGAAACTCCTGCTTTTCAGGCCACATCAGGTCTGCAGTTCACATTATGCTGACTTGCAAAGTGATGTGAAATCACTCACAACCTGCAGAATAACTACTACTACTAACAGATTGGATTACTTTATAAAAATGTACGTTATGTATCTTTATGTAGCATAAGATTAATCAACTAATCAATGTACATGCACAAACACAGACATTGAAACAAACAATTCTGAAAATCGACCTGCAACGGAGCATGCTGGGAAATATGATAATGATGGGCGTGGTTTTGAGTGTTTTACTCCCTTCTTGCCTTCCAAAGAATATTCAAAGAACCCTTTCTTCCAAAAACGGTTCTTAAGAGCAAAACTATTCTTTGTAGAAACCTATCCCTCCTCAAAGAACCCTTTTGGAACCCTTTTTTTTAAGTGTGTAGAACTCGGTTACCTCGGCAGTGCCATCGTATCTCCGTGTCCTACTAAATACATGACTACAGGCTTGATTTGTGCTGGGTGATATACTGTTTGTTGTTTGTTGCCTGTCTCCTTTAAGTCAAATGTGCAGGCAGGCAGCCAAAAATACACACACACAGCACATGCACACACACACACACACATACACCCTGCATCTCTAACAGAGGAGAGAGAGAGGTCTTGGAGTGGTAGAGGCACGATCGGGGACTTAAACCATGCCCTGCGGTTGAGTTGTGGGACCACAATTCTCACTTATTATCATAAGGATAAAACAAGCCATCAAATGGACAAACAAACTCCATAGAGCAGTGGTGGGATGGTCGAAAGATGACAGGAAGAGGAGGAACAGGAGAGGAAGAGGAAGGTAGGGAGGACACACGACGGTGATGCGGATACAGATGACATCGTTGGGAGTTCTTGTCTTGATCAAAGAAGAACTGAAAGGCCATTCCCACTGACCACTCCCTCCAAGCCAGGAGGAGACTAAAACAGTTAGAACACAAGACAACCTGTCCTGTGCCCAACCAAGTCCCACTACAGGCAGACAGAGAGACCAACACAAGCAAGTCTAGTACTGTCTGTTTGCCTAGCTCCAAATACCACTGCAGTTTCGGTGTCACTGCACACAGACACTCAGAGGATTCCTAGTGGCCTGCCTCGACTCCCACTGCTAGGCTCTGAGTGCTTCGTGTCACGGCTACAGCCGTTATAGCCCCAGTCCTTACATACACACAAATAGTTCAGTCCTTCGGGGACACAGGCTATGGCAGGGTGATAACTTCAGCTGTGACACCAGTCATATTCCCAGAGCTGTGGCTCTAAGCTGCTAATTGGTGGAAGTTGATTTGTCCCGTGAGAGGAAGTAAGGAGTCGATGAAAGACCTCCTGGGATACATATCCGCCACCAAATGGCCCCCTGCGCTAATGCAGGGTGGTTTATGAAGGGACGACGCTACACAGGCAAACACACACCCTGCATCTAAAACTGAGCAGAGGAGAGAGGGAGAGGCCCTGGGGTTGCATTTAATGAAGCTGACCTAGAAGGTCAGGGAGCTGACTTCTTACCATGTGCTGTGGGTGGAGTTGTGGGGCCCAACGATGCTCACTTATTATCAGAAGGATACCAACAAACCATCAAATGCAAATGGGCAAGCAAACTCCAGAGAGTAGTGGTGGGATGGTGGAAAGTTCACAGGAAGCGGAGGAGGAACTGGAGAGGAAGAGGAAGGTAGGGAGGACACCAGACGGCGATGTGGATACAGATTAGTGGTGCGCAAGGTCAGCTGTTTGTTCACCCGCCCCGCAATTGCTAATAATCCATCCACAACCGCCCGACTATATGTGATAAAGTGAACATCTGAGGCCCGCACCCGACCCTAACCCACTAATATAGAACATGCTCTATAGGCTGCAGTCAAAGACTGCAGGACGATTTCTTGACAGGGGTGCAGTTTTGTTGTTGTTGTTGGTGTTGCCTGTTTTAGATATGTTTCTGCTTATAAGTAGGCTATTTGTTAGTCAACGTGTCTATAATTAGATACGTGTAGGTTCTCTTTTGTCGTTATATGAGAATGAGAAATTGTTCTCAACTAGCCTGCCTGGTTAAATAAAGGTGAAATAAAATCAAATAAAAATATATGTTGCCCTAGAAGACTAACTAAACCCTTGCTCACCAGAATAATGTAATATATTGATGGAATTAATTCTTCAATCTAGTTGACATCGGTGAGGTTTTCCCTGTCGTCTTTCGTGACGCAAAGACGTTTAGGGACTGGAGACAATAAAGGAACAAATAAAAACGGGAACGATTTTCTGTGCTAAATGTCCAAATGACATCAGTTTGACCCGGTTTTAAGAAAAAATAAAGCTGTGAAAACGACCCAACGTTTTTCTGATAAGATTTCACTTCGGCTTCCATGCATATTTTACGTGGTCGAAATACTATCAAGGTTGATGATGCTTTTATGATGAAGACAGCACCTCTACAGATGGTATCTAACTGAGCATTGCCTTCTCTCAAGATGCAGAAATAAATAAATCATATTTCTCCACTCCTGTTCCCAAGTCCAAATTTTTCCTACATTTGGTGTGTAATTTTACTGCAAGAAATGCTTAAATCTGCAGTATTTATTATGAAGGCTATAGCCCTATTCCCACAGGACTAGTATTACTGGAGAACGTTGGTTATGTATGTTTTATCCCAGAATGTAGTTTATTCCAGAGGCGCAATATTTTTTAATGATGCATTTGGCGATGTTCAATTCACTCGCACAAAACATGTAAACAAAAGCATTCACTGTGAAAGTTTATAGATGTAGGCCATTCATATATAGGCTAAGCGTTCAAATGATCCAACCGGTTATTGTTTTCTTGCTCAAACCCGCGAGCAACACTTGCCAAACTCAGACATTTCTCTCAAAGCACAGGGATGTCGATTTGCACGGGACAAGTATTATCAAAGGACTTTTGCCAGAAAACAGTAGGTTATTCTGGTTAGTCAATGTCCAGATTTCAGTTTCCATTTAACCCATCTAAACAGCAGGCTACAGTTCCCTTGACGTGCCACAGGCCTCGCACATAACACAGACAGCACTGCTATCATCCTCTCTTACCACTTCATCAAATCTTTTCCGAACATTACTTTTCTGGCCCTCCCTTTTCTTTATTTTCAAACAGCTTTCGTAGTTTTTGTGTTATTGAATTAAACTTTGACAATGTCCCTTTTTCTTCCGTGGAAAAGGAGGGGACTAAAACAGTTAGAACACAAGACAACCTGTCCTGTGCCCGACCAAGCAGAGTCCCACTACAGACAGACGGATAGACAGACCAACAAAAGAAGATCTAGTACTGTCTCTTTGCCTAGCTCCAAATGTCACTGCAGTTTCAGCCTCACTGCACACAGACATCATTTCTAGTGGCCTGCCGTGACTCCTGAGTGCTTTGTGTCACCGTGAAATCCATCACAGCCCCAACCCCCCCCCCCCCCCCCCCCCCCACACACACACACACACACACACACATAGTTCAGTCCTTCAGGGGCACAGGCTATGGCAGGGTGATAACTTCAGCTGTGACACCAGTCATATTCCCAGAGCTGTGGCTCTAAGCTGCTAATTGGAGGAAGTTGATTTGTCCCGTGAGAGGAAATAAAGATTTGATGAAAGACCTCCTGGAGAAAACAGATCGCCCTATGGGACACATCCGCCACCAAATGGCCCTCTGCGCTAAAGCGGTGTGGTTTATGAAGAGACGACACTAGACAGGCAAACACACAAAAAATGGTTCACGGATATGTTCAAATGAATTGGAGCCGTGGCATAGGTTCTCTGCTCTTTGCGCCTGTCTCATATCATTGCTCTCCTCTGCTGATGAGGGTGATGAGAGGTTCTCTCAGCGTGAGCCAAGGTTCCTCCCAGCACAACCGATGCTGACCTCTAGCCTCTCCTCTGGCGGTCCCGTGTGGCTCGGTTGGTAGATCATGGCCCTTGCAATGTCAGGATCATGGGTTCGATTCCCGAGCTGGGGCCACCTGTACGACGACGTATGGACGCACGACTGTAAGTTGCTTTGGATAAAAGACTCTCTATATATTAGGTGTGTTGTTATTGTACCTGCGTCTCTGTGTCCCCCGCAGAAAGCAGTGTTCACGACGGAAGCAATGGCAACGATGGCAGCGTGTGTGGCAGTGACTCCACCTTCTACAGGCAGAGTGAAGGTACACAACCCCATATAGGTGGTGTCCTGGTCAAAAGTAGTGCACTACACAGGGAATGGGGTGCCATTTGGCATGCAACCATGGAAACCAACAAATGAATAAGCGTCATTTGTAGCATGTATTTCTGTTTCATCAGGCTAGCACATTACATATACCCACAGTATAATAGTAGGGGGTGTTGTACAACACACACACTGCGTGGTCCTCTTGTTCCAGAGGTCTGTGACCCTCCTAGTCAGCCACTTGTGTGTGAATCACCACAGCCCTGACATTAGCCTGTAAATAAACCACTTTGCTCTGCACTAGTAATGTTTTGTTTGTCTAATATATCTGTAATTAAATCTGCTCCTGTAGGGCTGCAAGTAAACCTGTGTGTGTGTTTGCAGGACACAGCATGGCAGAGACCCTCACTGTTGCCCTGCGTGTTGCTGAGGAGGCCATAGAGGAAGCCATCGCCAAGGCAGAGGAGTTTACTGACAGCTTGGTGAGACAATAGTCCTGGTTTGTGTGTGTGTCTGTTTCCCTCTTTCTTTCTCTCTCTCTCTCTGTCTGTCTCTTTCTCTCTGTCTCACTCTCTCTTTCTCTCTCTGCTTCGCTCAGATTCAGCTTTATTAGCATGAATGACAAGGCCACTGTTGCTAAAGCGACGTGAGATAATGACAACAATAACAGTAAAAAATAAGTAATTTCTTCTCTCTCTCTCACCATGTCTCTTTTTTGATTTGGTTTTGGTGCTTGTTTTTCTGTAGTTCTGACCAGGCTTTGATGTCTCTGTGTTGTAGGAGAAGCAGAATGAGGCTCGCTACCTACGGGACCACAAAGAGGAGCTTATAGAGGAACTTGCCACAACCATCGTACAAAAAGTAAGTTTGAAGTCTAGTGTGGGGTTTTCGGTCACATCTAACATTGCCCCTCTATCTCTCTCTCTCTCTCTCTCTCTCTCTCTTTCTCTCTCGCTCTTGTTCTGCTCCTCTCCTTTTCTCTCCCAGATAATCCAGAGGAGGAAGCGTTCAGAGATGCAGACAGAGTATGACTTTGTTTGGCCCCAGAGCCAGGGCCGGCCCCAGGGCAGTGAGATGTCCTCCCCCAGCCAGCCCCCTCACAGCACCCTGGCCCAGGCCAACCAGGCACACCTCAAGAGTTCCTATTCCCTCTGGGTCAGTCTGGTTAGGAAGCCCTCACTACACTACCTTACACTACACTTCACTACCCGACACTACGCTATACTACAATACTCTACGCTACCATGTACTAAGCTATGCTATACTACACTACGCTACCATGCACTATGCTATGTTCCACTACGCTACCATGCACTATGCCATGTTCCACTAACCATGCACTATGCTATGTTACACTACGCTACCATGCACTATGCTATGTTACGCTACGCTGCCATGCACTATGCTATGCTATACTACACTATGCTACCATGCACTATGCTATGTTACGCTACGCTACCATGCACTACGCTATGCTATACTACACTACGCTACCATGCACTATGCTATGTTACGCTACGCTACCATGCACTACGCTATGTTACACTACGCTACCATGCACTATGCTATGTTACGCTGCGCTACCATGCACTACGCTACCATGCACTATGCTATACTACACTACGCTACCATGCACTATGCTATGTTACACTGCGCTACCATACACTACGCTATGTTACACTACGCTACCATACACTATGCTATGTTACACTACGCTACCATGCACTATGCTATGCTATGTTACGCTACGCTACCATGCACTACGCTACCATGCACTATGCTATGTTACGCTACGCTACCATTCACTACACTATGTTACACTACGCTACATTACACTACAATATGCTATGCCACATTACGCTACCATGCACTACGCTACGTTACACTACAATATGCTATGCTACACTACGCTACCATGCACTACGCTATGTTACACTACGATATGCTATGTTTCACTACACTACACTACACGTTACACTGCACTACAGTACAGTACACTGCACTGCAATACATTACACTACAGTACAGTACATTAAAGGCATCCGCATGCTAGGTTCAGGTTACTTCTAGCAGAACTCGGCTAGGCAAAGCGAACGTCTGTGCCTCGCATACACCCTGAATTAAAAGACATTAAAAGTGGGAATATTACTGTTTGTCCCTCTTGAGATGCCATAGCAATAACGTACCCAGTATACACCTTCTCAAAATAGTCCGAATTAATCTAAGATAAATCAAGAAATCTGTAATTCATTTTTTTGCTGAGGGGGTCTTAGTCGTGCAATTTTACATTTAAGTAAAATGTTTGGGGCAGTATTTCTCAAGTAACAAAAGTAATTGTTGTCTCATGTTGAATGACAACATTTCATTGAAGAATCCCGTCCATACTTCCCACTCAAAGTAGGAGTAGCTCTGTTGACCAATCATTGACAAAGGAGGCGTATACTTTTGCTACTAAACTACGACTTGTTGTATGCTTGAACATCCGGGAAAAAAACCTGCTGAACACCAAAACGAACAAAAACGTAACCACATTTTGTCATATTATGTGCATGAACTGTTTTGAGTGGGAAGTTTAAGCTCCACTACCTACACTACCCTACCCTTTGTCCTGACCATGTGACCTGACCCAGGAAGAACTGGTCCCTAAATATAGCCTGTAGGTAGGGCCTGGAATTTTGTGGTATGACTAGGACCCAGAGTCTTTCCCTGGTCAGGGCAGGGAACTCTTGGCCCTATGTGATGAGATATGGGGACAGACAGGGTTGAGGTCTGGCAAAGACCAAATGTAATTACTTTAATGGTGCTGGCAGATTTTCCCATGAATGGTCCTCTCCTGAGGGCGGTGTAACCTGTTTGTACCTGTGAGCTATACAGTAGCTTTCCAGGGAAACCTCTACACGCACACACACCTGGCAGTGTTTCACAGGGGAAGTCAGCGGGGACCTGGCTGAGATTTGTCATCGTCCCGTGTGTGTGAGGCAGACGCAGCAGTGTGGAATCAAAGCTACGTTCCCAGCCCGTCTCCTGTCCCAGTCTGTCTGTTACACTCAACCATGATCAAAGTCCTGCAGAAATACACAGAGATTCTCCTCAACTCCCTGGCACACAGAGGGATGGGTTCCCTTTATAAATGCTCTGCAAACACACACACACATCCAGGCACACACACACACACACACACACACACACACACACACACACACACAAAGCATGCGCAGACACAAACACAGGCGCCGACATACACACATACATGGTGTTCACGTACAGTCACACACACACACACACACACACACACACACACACACACACACACACACACACACACACACACACACACACACACACACACACACTCTTCCTGTGTGTGTGTGTGTGTGTGTGTGTGTGTGTGTGTGTGTGTGTGTGTGTGTGTGTGTGTGTGTGTGTGTGTGTGTGTGTGTGTGTGTGTGTGTGTGTGTGTCCGTAAGGAGAGATTTAGTAGTATTTGGTTGAGATTAGTTCTTCATACACTGTTTTTTGTTTGTAATTGTAGTTCTCTGATACACAGATTGTAGTTCTCTGGTGCCCCCTGCAGACTCTTTATATGAATCACATCCATTGGACTGGCAGTTCATCCCTTAATGGCACCCTATTCCCTATAGTATACTAATTTGTCGGGAGTAGGGTGCCATTTGGGACGTGCTCTGAAAGTCAGTCTTACAATGTACCAGGACGTCGGAAGAACACAACCTCCAGTGTCCATTTACATTACAATACCTTCTGAGGTTTGAACCAAACAACTAGTTCAGTTGGATCAGTGAAGACCAGCCTGTGGTCAGTGGTATCCACATTGCCACCCAAACAAACCAAGCTAATCTTTTGTACCTAAGCCTGAAGTGTTTGGCTGGAACTGGAGTGTGGGACAATTGCTCTCCGGAACAAAACGTTGCCACTGTGCCTGTTACATTTTAAGCTTTCCTTGGCTGGTAGGCCCAAAATTCATCCTTCTGTGTAATTCTGTGTCACCTTTTCAGCACCTGTCGTTTTTAAAGTGTGTGATCTATCATTTACATGTGCGTGTGTGCGCACAGAGGTCGCGCTCTGCGTTCTCCCTGACCAGTGACGATTCTCCAGAGAAGAACACCGAGGCACTAGTAGGGGCGGGGGGAGGTGAAGGGGTACCGGACTACGCCTCTCTGAAGAAGGAGACCGCCAGGGCCTCCTCACTGCCCAGCTGGAAGAGTGTGGACCGCCTGGACAACTCCAGTAAGACACACACTGAAACACGAATCCCCGATACAGTCGCGCGCACACACATCAGAGACGTCCAGAGCAAAATCATCCGTATTGTCGCACACACAACGCTCTACGCTCAACCCAGAGAGACCTGTCCATACTGTCACGTTTTACATGCAAAGACACGTCAGTACTGTCACGTCTCTCATTTGTACAGTCAAACATGTTACATGCAACAGGACAATTCCATACCGTTACACTCCCAGGAAGAATGCTGTGTTTGTCACCTACGTAAAGCTCTAGATGTTTACCTGTGCCTGTATGTATAGGTGCGTCCTCGGTGCTGCAGAGCCCTGACGGTAACTGGATCGCTCTGCAGAGCTCTCAGCACTCCCGTCCCAGCCTACTGACCAAGAGAAAGTCGCTGGTGTTCAGCGTCCTGGAGAAAGAGTCCGACGTGGTCTCGGCCTACGACGAGATGGGCCCCGAGTCCGACCAGGAGGGCGACAAGGGGGGCTGGGGAGCCGCGCTGCGCCAGTTCCAACGGAAACTCTCCGACGAGACCTACTACACGGACTCCCAGCACGACCCTGAGTGGACGTACACCCCGGTCCACCTCCCGGTCACCTCGCCCTCCTCGGGCCAGTACACCAACACAGAGACCCTCAACTCTGACTCAGAGTGTTCCTCTGTACCCCCCGCCCGCCCTCACAAACCCCTCCAGAACATAATGAAGAAGACAGGCCCTAACCAGGACCCGTATCTTCATCCCCAGCAAGCTCAGAACCACCATCATCAGCATCAACACCAGAACCCCCCTTTGTACTCGCTCTACCCGGAGGCACTGGATGTGAACTTTAACCCCAAGGTTACGGGGGACAGTGGACAAAGCAACCATGTCAGGAGGTCGCGGAGACGCAGGAAGAGCAAGAGGGAGCTGGGGGAGAACCAGGCCCACGCACAGACACATACACAGCCCCTTTATTCGTCATCTGCACAGGTGGGAGGACATCACTCACAAAGTGATATGTGGTTGTCTTATCTAGCTTGGTTGAATGCACTGACTGGAAATTTCTCTGGCTGACAGTGTCTGCTAAATGACAAAAATGTAAATGTAAAGATATGTAGCGTGTGGCAGCTTCACCAATCTCTTCTCATTGACAGTAGTAGGTACAGAGTTGTTTTAATCATCTTTACTCCACCTCATTCTAGTTGTTATAAATCTCAACAACACAAAAAGTGTAAAAGTCCTTGGTCAACCCTCAATCAGACTATTGTGAAACATTACTACACCACTAGGTGGCAGGAAAGGACAATGCTTTTTCATATTGAAGGAAATAAGCATGGTGGTCTCTCTCCCTATTGCTCTCTCTTTCATTCTGTCTTTCTCTCGATCTCCGCCCGTAGGAGAACAGTTTCCTGCTGAACGCCCTGCTGAAGAGTGGCATGAGTGAGGAGATGCCAGGGCCTGACGTGGGGCCCGTGCCCGAGACCAACTCTGCGGTCATGACCCCCGAGCCCAAGAACCAGGACACTGTGGCCCCTAACTCTGCGGCCCCCAGTTTCCCTAACTGCATGGCCCCTGCCCCTGGCCCTCTGTCCCCCAGCAGCTCTGGGCCCGGCTCGGGAGACACACTGGAGCAGGAGCTCTACTCCAAACTGGGCCAGCTGGTTGAACGAGCCAGCAGCAAGGAAGTAGCGAGCTCATCCGAGGATGAGCCAATCAAAAGAGACAGAGAAGGTGACAGACAGAAAGAGAAGCTGAGGCAGATTGAGAGAGAGCGAGATCCCCAGGGACAGAGTGAGAGACAGAGCAGTAACAGTAGGGATAGGACGAAGCGAGAGACGATTGAGTCAGTGAACGGGCCGGAACTGAAAAAGAGAGAGCGACTAAGGGAAAGTCTGACATTGAGACAGGAGGAGAGTGTGAAGGAGAGGAGTTTGGAGAGAGGAGGAAAGAGTTTGGAAGAGAAAGTAGATGGCAGGGAAAATAAGACCGTGGAGAAGAACAGGCAAAGTAAGAGACTACAGAGAAAAGAAGGGGACAGAGAGACCGAAAGAAAGGGGGAACAAGTGGAAGACCGAAAAGAAAAGACAGGATCCACGCTCTCCTCGCCTGCAATTACCCCATCTATCCAGGAGGGGGTGGTGTGTGACGAACAGGTGAGCAGAGAGAGGCGGAATAGGAGGTCTTTGTTTCATGTTTAGCTTTATCCATAGAGTTGGAAAGAGGGCCAAATCTAAGGATAGGGATATGGATACTTGGATAGGGATGCTTGGCCCAAAGCCTGTTTTAGCATGGGAAAAGATAGGAGATGAACTCTTTAGTACATCTCTATGGCTTTAGCCTATCATACATGACCTGTATGTCCTGTTTGTGTCGTCACCTAAACACCGCAGGGGGCTACCCTGAGTTATCTCTACTCTTATCTTAAACTCTCTGTTTCTCCTGTATCTCATTTCTCTCGGTCACTCCTTTATTTTCCCTCCCTTTCTTCTGTCTGTACCTTGTACTCATCCCGAACCTCTTCCTCCCTCCTCGCCTACCTGTTCTCACCTCTTCTCTCATCCACATCTTTCTGTGCCATCCGTGTCCCACATCTGTCTTTCTCCCGTTTCTCTCGATCCCCCCCCCCACCGTTTCCCTTTGTCTCTTCGTCCGTCCATCTGTCCGTCCGTGCATGTCTGTCTGTCGCGAGGGACAGAATGGGGTGGAACTACAGCAGAGGCTACAGTTGCTCTCCTCTCTCTTACAGCAGGTGAGATTTACTGTCTCTATAACACAGGCTCCGGTCAGGACATCACACATACACACACACACACACACACACACACTCTGACTAACAACAGTCCCAACCTTAACATTCACATGACAATCAAATTAATCAGATTGCTGTGTTGGACAACACACACTAACACACACTCAGGCATGTACATGCATCTGTCTGATGATTCACTTCTTACAATTCTTAGTCACTCTGTCACCAGTAAGGCATCATCAAGTGAAACATGGTTGTTTTGTCAGGGGCCATCGTGATATTTGTCACGCTCTCTCTCTGATTTACTTCAGTTGTGTCGTAAATAGCACCCTACGCCCTATATAGTGCACTACTTTTAACCAGTGCACGTAGGGAATAGTGTACCATTTGGGACGTATGTTTGCTCTTATCTAGATGTGGTCTATTATAGGGACTTCTGGACACGTTCAGGTACAAATGTTATTCAAAGCCACTAGAAATAGATGGATTCATGAGTGAAAAGCTGATGGTGCTGTATTCAAGTTAGACATTAAAGGCCGACTGCATTAGCTTATACCGTTATGGAAAAACCACATGATTTCACATGTGGAAATCACCATATTTCCAGTGAAATTTTCACGTTTTGCCTAATATCTAATTATATTTCACGTGAAGTTTCACATGTGGATTTTCACGGTATCACATAACCTTTCACATGTGGTTTTTCACGGTATCACATAACCTTTCACATGTGGTTTTTCACAGTATCACATAACCTTTCACATGTGGTTTTTCACGGTATCACATAAGCTTTCACATGTGGTTTTTCACGGTATCACATAACCTTTCACATGTGGATTTTCACGGTATCACATAACCTTTCACATGTGGTTTTTCACGGTATCACATAACCTTTCACATGTGGATTTTCACGGTATCACATAACCTTTCACATGTGGTTTTTCACGCTATCACATAACCTTTCACATGTGGTTTTTCACAGTATCACATAACCTTTCACATGTGGTTTTTCACGGTATCACATAACCTTTCACATGTGGATTTTCACGGTATCACATAACCTTTCACATGTGGTTTTTGAACACTTCTCATGAGATGATATTTCACATGAAGTTTCACGTGGATTTGTTTCACATGAGATTTCAAATGAAAATGTGTCGTTAGGATGTGTCCGGAACATCACGCAGTCGGAGTGTTTTCATATTACATATTTGACACACTTTGACATACAGTGCCTTCAGAAAGTATTCACACCCCTTGACTTTTTCCACATTTTGTTGTGTTAAAGCCTGAATTTAAAATGGATTCAATTGAGATTGTTGGTCACTGGCCTACACACAATACCCCATCATGTAAAAGTGGAATTATGTTTTTAGACATTTTAACAAATTAATAAAAAATTAAAAGCTGAAATGTCTTGAGTCAATAAATATTCAACCCCTTTGTTATGGCAGGCCTAAATAAGTTTGGGAGTAAATATTTGCTTAACAAGCCACATAATAAGTTTCATGGACTCACTATGTGTGGAATAATAGTATTTAACATGTTTTTTGAATGACTGCCTCATCTCTGTACCACACACATACAATTATCTGTAAGGTCCCTCAGTCGAGCAGTGAATTTCAAACACAGATTCAACCACAAAGACCAGGGAGGTTTTCTAATATCTCACAAAGAAGGCACCTATTGGTAGATGGATATTTTTTTAAAGCAGACATTGAATATCCCTTTGAGCACAGGGAAGTCATTATCAATACACCCAGTCACTTCCTTACACAGTTGCCAGAGAGGAAGGAAACTGCTCAACGATGTCACCGTGAGGCCAATGGTCACTTTAAAACAGTTCGAGTTTAATGGATGGGATGGGAGAAAACTGAGGATGGATCAACAACGTTGTAGTTACTCCACAATACTAACATAAATGACAGAGTGAAAAGAGGAAAGCCTGTACAGATAAAAAAAAATCTTTCCAAAACATGCATCCTGTTTGCAACAAGGCACTAAAGTAATACTGCAAAAAATGTGGCAAAGCAATTCAGTTTTTGTCCTGATTTGGAGCCAATCCGATACATTGCTGAGTACCACGCTCCATATTTTCAAGCATAGTGGTGGCTGCATCATGTTATGGGTATGCTTGTAATGGTTATCGACTGGGTAGAAGAAAAACAGAATGGAGCTAAGCACAGTCAAAATCCTAGGAAAACCTAATTCAGTCTGCTTTCCACCAGACACTGGGAGATAAATAACCTAAAACACAAATCTACACTGGAATTGCTTACCAAGATGACAGTGAATGTTACTGAGTAGCCGAGTTACAATTTTAAATTTAAATCTGCTTGAAAATCTATGGAAAGACCTAAAAATGGTTAGCAATGATCAACTACCAATTTCACAGAGCCTGAAGAATTTTGAAAATAATAATGGGCAAATGTTGCACAATCCAGGTGCGGAAAGCACTTATTGACTTACCCAGAAAGACTCACAGCTGTAATCGCTGTCAAAGGTGCTTCTACAAAGCACAGTTAAAAATATATGGCAAATAGAAATCAAACTGGATGGTCTTCAGGGATAGATGGTAGGGGTTGAGGGTAGCTGAAGGATGGGATTAAAAACAAACAAAATATAAATATTGTAAAATACATTGTGTCTGTAAAATGTATATTGTATGTATAAGCTGGAAGTAGAATCCTAAGTGTTCTTGTCCATTAGTTTATTCCAATTAGTTGAGGGGTGGTAGGGTAAGGGGAAAATAGTAAAGGAAAATATATTTTATATATATATATATATACACACACACACTACCGTTCAAAGTTTTGGGGTCACTTAGAAATAACATCAAATTGATCATAAATACAGTGTAGACATGGTTATTGTTGTAAATGACTATTGCAGCTGGAAATGGCTTATTTTTAATGGAATATCTACATAGGCGTACAGAGGCCCATTATGAGCAACCATCACTCCTGTGTTCCAATGGCACGTTAAGTTAGCTAATCCAAGTTTATCATTTTAAAAGGATAATTGATCATTGGAAAACCCTTTTGCAATTATGTTATAGTTGAAAACTGTTGTTCTGTTAAAAAGAAGCGATATAACTGGTCTTCTTTAGACTAGTTGAGTATCTGGAGAATCAGCATTTGTGGGTTCGATTACAGGCTCAAAATGTCCAGAAACAAAGTACTTTCTTCTTAAACTTGTCAGTCTATTTTTGTTCTGAGATATTAAGGCTATTCCTTGTGAGAAATTGCCAAGAAACTGAAGATCTCGTACAACTCTGTGTACTACTCCCTTCACAGAACAGAGCAAACTGGCTCTAACCAGAATAGAAAGAGAAGTTGGAGGCCCCGGTGCACAACTGAGCAAGAGGACAAGTACATTAGAGTGTCTAGTTTGAGAAACAGACGCCTCAGACGTGGACCTTCCGGTCGCAGCCGGCTGCGACAGAGCCTGGGCTCGAACCCAGAGTCTCTGGTGGCACGCGTAAGATGCACATACCGGCCTCCCGGGTGGCACAGTGGTCTAAGGCACTGCATCGCATCGCAGTGCCAGCTGTGCCACCAGAGACTCTGGGTTCGAGCCCAGGCTCTGTCGCAGCCGGCTGCGACTGGAAGGTCCATGGTGCGACGAACAATTGGCCCAGCATCGTCCGGGTTAGGGAGGGTTTGGCCGGCAGGAATATCCTTGTCTCATCGCGCAATAGCGACTCCTGTGGCGGGCCGGGTGCAGTGCACGCTGACCAGGTTGCCAGGTGTACAGTGTTTCCTCCAACACATTGGTGCAGCTGGCTTCCGGGTTGGATGTGCCTTGTGTCAAGAAGCAGTGCGGCTATGTTGGGTTGTGTTTCGGAGGACGCATGGCTCTCAACCTTGGCCTCTCCCGAGTCCGTACGGGAGTTGCAGCGATGAGACAAGACTGTAACTACTACCAATTGGATACCACGAAAAAGGGCTCAAATTATTTTTTTTAAAATAAAAATGGCCATACCATTTCATTACATCCCTTTCAAAAGAGCCACGTGAAATGTGCAGTTTCACATGTTGAGCTGATATATTCACACGTGAAAACAAAAGAGACGTGAGGTCAGTTGTTCACATGTGAAACCATATATTCACATAAATTGAATTTAGAGTTCACATGTTAACACACTTTTTCACATGTGAGGAGAATAGCACTTTTTTACCTCACATGTGACATGCAGACTATAACACAACAAAATAATTAACGTTTAAAAATCGAATTTGCAGTTTTACAAACTTTCAAATGTTGTCATGTGTAATTTCATGGTATCACAGGTACAAAGATTTTTTACATGTGTAGTTTCATGTTATCACATGTTGCTTTTACATGCTATTACATGTTATCACATTAACTTCACATAAGGTCACGTGAAATTCATGTGGTTTTCCCGCGTAGCCATTTTCTTTAGTGCTTTTCACATTTATTCCTATTTCAATACAGTTGTGACATCTTGTAAAAGCAGATGCTGGTGTACGACCACATCGAAGGTGTGAAACAACAGCTCTCCATTCATTAAATATATGACAAGACAAACATGGATGGAATTATTAATTATAGGATATACCATGGTGTATCCCACACACCCACATACTGTGAAGGGTACATTTTTAGATGTGCCGGTGCCACTAAAAGCCACAAATGACCACAACAACAACAGTTTTCAATTCATGGTGCTCTTGTTTTATATTTTTTATTACGCTGACGTTTTTATTTTAACGAAGAGCACCATGAATAGAAAACGTTGCCTTTGTGGGAGATGATGTGACGGTACAACAGTATAGATCTGCAGCATGCTCACACTGCGTGGTATCTCAGGAATACAAGTCTAGTCCTTTTAAAGTTGGATGCAGTTTCTAAAAAGGCTTTCTAAACACAAATGTCGCAGTAGGAAATGGAGCCGTGTGTTGGAGCCGTGTGATAATGATGTATATTGGTAATGTACTATAGGTGACGGCCAAAACTCTCACTACGGATCCCATTACCCATCTACGTACTGAGTCGGTACCTGAAATCTTTCCCTCTCGCTCTTTGCTCTCTAAGTCACCTCTGAGTGTTCAAAAGGAGCCGCCTCTCATCTCCTCTCGTCTCCCACTCGAGTGCCACCCCCTACCACCCACACTATACACACTTCCTTTCAAAGCCCACGTACGCCGCTAGCTAGCTAACGCGTCTTAAAAAGAGAGAGAGAGAGAGAGAGAGAAAGGGGTGTGGATCAATGCACTTGTTAGTCCCACAGATCAAAGCTTCAAGCCAAGGATTATCTCATTATTGAATTACACCGATCTCTCTCCTTCTCCCTCATACCCTCTCACCTTTTCATCCATTCAGATGTACTAGTTTGTACTTTACAGCAGGGGTGTGGTTTGTTCGTCTTGTAGGTTCGAGACTGCACTTTCACTTATCGTATTTTCTCAAAAAAATTTACCTTTCTAGTGGTTTGTGGTAGAGGAAAATGTAAATACAGTAATTGTAACTCTGTTAGGTCACCTGTCACCCTTCCATGACCTGGAATCTAGCAATAAAGGTCAACAGCTCCCCTCCTCTTCCACATGAAGCGTCACACTCTTCTTCCTCCACCTGATTGCTCCTTGCAGGTTGACATGAGTTGTGACGATGTGTGTGTGTGTGTGTGTGCGTGTGCGTGTGCGTGTGCGTGTGTGTGTGTGTGTGTATGTGTATGTGCTGCACTGATTGGAGGTGTAAAAGCTCTGTGTGTCATTGAGGACCGTGCTGTAAACATCTCACTTGGACCCTGTTACGACTCTCCTCTTGACTGTTCCATATTTGTTTGTACCCGCTAATGATAGTCTGTTGTCGTGCCTGTGTGTGTCTGACTCGCATCTCTGTGTCTGTTGTGTGTCTGTTTGTGTGTGTGTGTGTGTGTGTGTGTGTGTGTGTGTGTGTGTGTGTGTGTGTGTGTGTGTGTCTCTTGACGTGTGTGTGCACGTGTGTGTGTTGAGCAGAAATACTCGGCCGCATCGCTGTGCAGTATCACCACAGAGGTACTAAAGGTGCTCAACGCCACAGAGGAACTGATTGGTGAGGCGGGGGGCGATAGTGTCACCCCCTCTGAGTGCATGAGCGCGTCTGAGTCCTTCCTCAGCAACTTAGAGACCAGGAAGCTGGACCAGAAACTGACCAAGATGGAGGAAAACGTAAGACCCAGTGCCTACATACATCTCGATGTTGGTGGTCACTACCTGGCCATGCTAGAAAGGACCAAATGCAGCGCTTTCTAAACCCTAAACGTAATCCTTACCTTAACCTCCACCATAACCCTGTATAAAAAAGAGTAAATAGCGTATGTGTACTTGCTCATCTGAACTCACTATCTGAGACACTTTTGTACATCTTAGCTTGACCATATAGTGACTACCACCTGTAGAGGCTAAACAAGAAAGGCCCAAGGATAGAGCCCTGTGGGTCCCCAACATTGTTATGCTCAGCACCTGTGCCCATTGACCTTTCCTGTAACACGTGACTTGTCCCTGTAGGTGTACATGGCTGCGGGGGCGGTGTACGGCCTGGAGGGGGCACTGGGGGACCTGGAGAAAGTGGCCCGAGGCATCAGCAGTGGCACCTCAGACAGAGACCTGGCCTTCCTGGAGGACCAGGTGGCCACTGCTGCCGCCCAGGTGCAGCAGTCTGAGCTCCAGGTAAGGGGGTCCATTCATATCCAAACGCCCAGTTGTTTCAGTGACTGCATTCCATCCTGATTACATTGCAGACACATGTCAGATGTGATGCATGCCCAACTGTGCAGTTGATGACGTGGCAATGTAACGTGGCAATGTGGTGGGCATGGAATGCAACCAATGTTTGATGGTCCTGTAAGAAGGCAGGTTTTAATGTGGCGACTGGAGAGAATGCGTGGAATATGTAATTGTATTCTAATGGTGTCTTCTAAATTAACCTGATTAATTCATTAAATAAACTTGAGCCTTGATGTACTCTCCACTGCATCTACAGCAAATTCCGTTTTTATTTCTGAATCATTTGGAATCTTTCTCCTCCAGATATCAGCCATCGAGGAGAGGATATTATCGCTAAAAACAGCTGGACTGAATGTCACCGCCTGCAATCGTTTCTCCAACTTCTCCAAGCCAAAACCTAAGGTACTGTAGTATATTCCCACCTGACTATTATTACACACAGCTACACCCTCACATGGCCACTGTATTCACCGTACTGATCTGTCACTCTGCAGCCTCAAACCCTTGACACATCACGCCAACAGAGGAGAAAACTACCTGCCCCTCCGGTCAAAGGTAACAGACCAACTTGTTGAAATGATCACAAAGGAAACCTTTTGCTATTGAACAATGTTAAATGTTCTATTTAATCCATTTCCTTTTTCTCCTTCTGTTAAATGGAGTTTATAGGATTGGCTCCCCTTGTTGATAGACAAAAGTACCAGGTCGCAAAAAAGACCCAAACTTTGTCACTTCATAAAATCTTTCAGACTCTGTAATGTCACACTGTCACAATGAGAAGGTTTTTCCTTTCAGAGGTTTGAAAATACACTCACACCCTCTTTACGCTTTGATGTGCGTGTTGCATCGATCGCGGCTGACATCACTGTGGCAACACGATGTTGTCTGCTCCACAGAATAACGCACCCTTTTTTTCATGTGCGGACGTTGGCTTGGCAGAAAGATTTGTGTTCACACTTAGAAGACGAACATCACATTTGGATCTAAAGGAAGACGTTGAATGGATGCCAGGCTAAGTGTACCAGGTAGAGAGGGAAGATATAGAAAGGAAAGAGAAAGGTTCCATTAGGAAAGAGAGAAGGAGCACAGAGAAGAGGAGACGAATCGGACGGCTGCGTCATTAACCATTGGTTATAATTTATTCATTATTAATCGGGGTTTTCTTCTTTTTTTGACACCATCAAGCAGCTTTTCCACATGGTCAATGAAACCCCTCTGTTTTAGCCTTCGTTTCAAAGTAAAACACAGCGCAACAGAGGCTAAATCAAAGAAGTCTCATATAGTCATAAAGCATTGATTTCAGAAAGGGGTCGACGGTGCATCTTTTGAAAGAGACTCATTAGACAATCAATCAATCAAATGTATTTGTAAAGCCATTTTTACATCAGTCGATGTCACACAGTGCTATACAGAAACCCAGCCTAAAACCCCAAAGAGCAAGCAATGCAGATGTAGAAGCACAGTGGCTAGGAAAAACCCTAGGAAGAAACCTAGAGAGGAACCAGGCTCTGAGGGCTGGCCAGTCCTCTTCTGGATGTATCGGTGGAGATTATAGGAATACAGGGACATTAACGCTAGAGCGCTCTTCAAGATGTTCAAATGTTCATAGATGACCAGCAGGGTCAAATAATAATCACAGTGGTTATAGAGGGTGCAACAGGTCAGCACCTCAGGAGTAAATATCAGTTGGCTTTACCTAGCCGAGCATTCAGAGGTCGAGACAACAGGGCTGGGATAAGGTAGCAGGTCCGGTGAACAGGTCAGGCTTCCATAGCCACAGGTAAAACAGTAGAAACTGAATCAGCAGCACGACCAGGTGGACTGGGGACGGGGACAGCCATGAGTCATCAGGCCAGGTAGTCATGAGGCATGGTCCTCGGGCTCAGGACCTCCTGGAGGGGGGAGAGTTAGAGATGGGAGAATTAGAGGGAGCATGCTTAAGATCACATAGGACACCAGGTATGAGAGCAGAAATACAGCAGATAGGACAAACTGACCCATGCACATAGACTGTTGCAGCATAGGCACTGGGGACTGAGACGGGAGGGTCGGGGGACACTGTGGCTCCGTCCAATGATACCCCCGGACAGGACCAACCAGGCAGGATATAACCCCACCCACTTTGCCAAAGCACACCACCAGAGGGAAATCAACAGACAACCAACTTACTACCTTGAGACAAGGCGGAGTATAGCCCACGAAGATCTCCCCACCGCACGAGCTGAGGGGGCTCAACACCGAACAGCAAGATAACATCAGTGACTGAACCCACTCAAGTCGAGGATAGTGACGCCATGGGAGAGCACTAGTAAGCCAGTGTCTCAGCCCCGTAATAGGGTAAGAGGAGCTGGCCAGGCAGACTGCAAGGGTGGTTCATCACTCCAGTGCCTTGCTGTTCCCCTTTGCACCCCTGGGCTACACTCAATCATAGGACCTACTGAAGAGATGATTCTTCAGTAAAGACTTAAATGTTGAGACTGAGTCTGCGTCTCTCACGTATCAGCAGACCATTCCATAAAAATGCAGCTCTATAGGAGCTAGCACTGGCTCCAGCTGTTTGCTTAGAAATTGTAGGAACAATGAGGTCTGCATCTTGTGACCGTAGCGTATGTGTAGGTATGTACGCCACGACCAAATCGGAGAGATGAGTAGAAGCAAGTACATGTAATGCTTTGTAGTTCAGCAGTAAAACCTTGAAATCAGCCCTAGCCTTAACAGGAAGCCAGTGTAGAGAGGCTAGCACTGGAGTAATATGATCAAATGTTTTGGTTCTAGTTCTAGGGGCTCTCGAGTGGCGCAGCGGTTTAAGAGGTGTCACTACAGTCCCTGATTCGAATCCATTCTGTATCACATCCGGCTGTGATTGGGAGTCCCATAGGGCGGCCACAATTGGCCCAGCGTCGTCTGGGTTTGGCTGGTGTAGGCCGTCATTGTAAATAAGAATTTGTTCTTAACTGACTTGCCTAGTTAAATAAAGGTTAAATAAAAATAAATCAAAAAGATTTTAGCATCCGTATTTAGCACTACCGGAAGTTTATTTTGTGTTTTATCCGTGTGTCTGGAGAGTAGAGCATTGCAGTAGTCTAATCTTGAAGTGGCAAAAGCATGGATTAGCTTTTCTGCATGATCTGCATTTCTGCATGATCTGATTCTTAAAACCTTTAAGATGGAAAGAAAGAAAATTGAAATATTTTTCATATGTTCGTCAAAAGAGAGATCAGGGTCCAGAGTAACGCCGAGGTCCATCACAGTTTTATTTGAGACGACTGCACAACCATCGAGATTAATTGTCAGATTAATTGTCAGATTTAACAGAAGATCTCTTTGTTTCTTGGGACTCTTTGTTTCTTAGCATCTCTGTTTAAAAGTAAAACATGTGCCGCCATCCACTTCCTTATGTCTGAAACACAGGCTTGCAGGGTAGGCACTTGCAGCAATGTGTTCTCTGCATAGCAGTGAAAGTTGACATTGTGTTTCCGAATGACATTACCAAGAGGTAGTATATATAGTCAAAACAAAAGTCCTAAAAAAAAACAGAACCTTGAGGAACACTTATTTAGATAAGACCCACAGATTTAGATAAGATCTAAACCAGGCGAAAACTTGTCTGCGTAGACCATTTTGGGTTTCCAATCTCTCCAAAACAGTGGTCGCCAACCGGTCAATCGCAATCGACTGGTCGATCTTCAATGCATTACGAGTTCATCACCAAACATTTCTGTAGAAAAGCCAACGATAAAGGCTTGCGCTCCTTTTTTTTTGTTTGTTTGTTTGGTGTTGCGCTGAAGGCGGTAGGTGCACTTGATTCAGAAGCCCTGCGCACCGGGTAAACAAAGTGTTTCCATTTTGAACCATTTCATTTGTCTGAAAAGATTGACTCCGCCTACCCGGTGGACCGGGAGATCTGTGGCTAAACCGAGTGCTCCTACTGCGCTGGCCAATAGGAACGCTCAAATCCCCGTACATATAGAGCTTCTACGACCCCAGCCACAGCAAAGTTTTATACTAGCCTATGTAAGATGTATTAAGTTCATGAGGGAGTTCACATTTGTTTTTATATAGCTCAAAACACTGTTCAGCACTATTACAAAACAGAAAACGCGATTCTCCGTACTTGCGCTGCAATGAATGAGTAGGGAAGTGTATCATTAGCCCTGCATTTTTATAATTATTAGCAGCTCGTCGTGTCTACTTTAATAAAAAGGAATGTTTCACTTTCTTTGGTCATAAGAACAACAATTGGGAACTCGGAAATCTCCGACTTCCGACTTCAATGAGTTGGGAACTCAGAAAAAATCAAGATCCCATGAATGGTCATCCAACTTGGAATTCCAAGTCTAAAACTTTCCGACCCAAAGATCATTGAAGTCTTGATTTGACCTTTGTTTTTTGGGTGGGTTCCCAGTTGCCTTGAAAGCACCATGTGCACCATTTATGGTCCGCAGTGCATCGCAAGTGCTACACCAACTGATCTATTTTGTTATCAAAGATCAAGTTTTGAACTATGATATGGTCTGAGAATAACAATATTGTCAGTCCAGCCAACAATCTGAGTGGTAGATCTCGGCTAGCTTTTTGACTGTGAAAGTGATCTTGACTCAAAAGGTTGGTGTTAAAAGCCACACTAAGGTCTAGTAGCACAAGGACAGACGCAGAGCCTTGGTCTGATGCCATTAAAAAGGAAATTTACCACCTTCACGAGTGTATTCTCAGTACTATAATAGGGTCTTAAACCAGACTGGAGCTTTTTGTATACAGTTGAAGTCGGAAGTTTACTTACACTTTTGCCAAATACATTTAAACTCAGGTTTTCACAATTCCTGACATTTAATCCTAGTAAAGATTCCCTGTCTTAAATCAGTTAGGATCACCACTTTATTTTAAGAATGTGAAATGTCAGAATAATAGTAGAGAGAACGATTTATTTCAGCTTTTATTTCTTTCATCACATTCACAGTGGGTCAGAAGTTTACATACACTCAATTAGTATTTGGTAGCATTGCCTTTAAATTGTTTCGGGTAGCCATCCACAAGTTTGCCACAATAAGTTGGGTGAATTTTGGCCCATTCCTCCTGACAGAGCTGGTGTAACTGAGTCAGGTTTGAAGGCCTCCTTGCTCACACACGCTTTTTGAGTTCTGCCCACAAATGTTTTATAGGATTGAGGTCAGGGCTTTGTGATGGCCACTCCAATACCTTTACTTTGTTGTCCTTAAGACATTTTGCCACAACTTTGGAAGTATGCTTGGGGTCATTGACGATTTGGAAGACCCATTTGCAACCAAGCTTTAACTTCCTGACTGATGTCTTGAGATGTTGCTTCAATATATCCAAATAATTTTCCTCCCTCATGATGCCATTTATTTTGTGAAGTGCACAAGTCCCTCCTGCAGCAAAGCAGCCCCACGGCATGATGCTGCCACCCCCGTGCTTCACGGATGGGATGGTGTTCTTCAGCTTGCAAGCCTCCCCATTTTCACTCCGAACATAACGATGGTCATTATCGCCAAACAGTTCTATTTTTGTTTCATCAGACCAGAGGACATTTCTCCAAAAAGTACAATCTTTGTCCCCATGTGCAGTTTTGGAGCAGTGGCTTGCTGAGTGGCTTGCTGAGCGGCCTTTCAGGTTATGTCGATATAGGACTTGTTTTACTGTGGATATCGATACTTTTGTACCTGTTTCCTCCAGCATCTTCACAAGGTCCTTTGCTGTTGTTCTGGGATTGATTTGCACCTTTCGCACCAAAGTACATTCATCTCTAGGAGACAGAACGCGTCTCCTTCCTGAGTGGTATGATGGCTGCGTGGTCCCATGGTGTTTATACTTGCATACTATTGTTTGTACAGATGAATGTGGTACCTTCAGGCGTTTGGAAATTGCTCCCAAGGATGAACAAGACTTGTGGAGGTCTACAATTCTTTTTCTGAGGTCTTGGCTGATTTCTTTAGATTTTCCCATGATGTCAAGCAAAGAGGCACTGAGTTTGAAGGTAGGCCTTGAAATACATCCACAGGTACACCTTCAATTGACTCAAATTATTTCAATTAGCCTATCAGAAGCTTCTAAAGCCATGACATCCTTTTCTGGAATTTTTCAAGCTGTTTAAAGGCACAGTCAACTTAGTGTATGTAAACTTCTGACCCACTGGAATTGTGGTACAGTGAATTATAAGTGAAATAATCTGTCTGTAAACAATTGTTGGAAAAACTACTTGTGTCATGCACAAAGTAGATGTCCTAACCGACTTGCCAAAACTATAGTTTGTTAACAAGAAATTTGTGGAGTGGTTGAACAACGAGTTTTAATGACTAAAACCTAAGTGTATGTAAACTTCCAACTTCAGCTGTACATCATTTGTCTTCAGGAGACTGAGTTTCTCAGCAACAACTTTTTCAACAACAAAATTTGAGGAATGGGAGATTCGATATAGGCAGATAGTAAAAGTCAAATATTTGTGGTCAATGTTTGGCTTTCTCAGGAGAGGCTTTATTACTGCCACTTTAAGTTACTTTGGTACACATTGGTAGGATATGGAGACATTTATTATGTTCAATATATACGGGCCAAGCACAGGAAGTAGCTCTTTCAGTAGTTTAGTTGAAATCGGGTCCAGTAGGCAGTTGGAAGATTTAGAGGCCATGACTATTTTTGTGAATGTGTCGACAAAAACGTGGGTGTCCCCATTGATCCGAGGTTCTGGCAGTTCTGTGCAGACTCAGGACAACTACACCTATTCAAAGAGGAGTCTGTAATTTGCTTTCTAATGATCATGATCTTTTCATTGAAGAAGTTTATGAATTCGTCATTGCTGAAGTGAAGTGCATCCTCACTTGGGGATGCTGCTTTTTAGTTAGCTTTGCAACAGTATCAAAAATGTATTTAGGATTGTTTTTATTCTCCTCAGTCAGGTTTGAAAAGAAGGCTGATCGAGCAGCAGTGAGGGCTTTTCGATATTGCACGGTACTGTCTTTCCAAGGTAGTCGGAAGACTTCCAATTTGGTGGAGTGACATTTCCGTTCCAATTTTCTGGAAGCTTCTTTCCGTGCTCGGATATTTTCTGTATTTTTATTTTTTTTTGCTTTTAGTGGCGCAACTGCATCTAGGGTATTACACAAAGTTAAGTTTAGATCCTCAGTTAGGGGATTTTTGTATTCCGATGTCCTTATGGATGGTGACTGCAAGGGCATCTAGGAATCTTTGCGTTGTCCGAGAATTTATAGCGCAGCTCTTGATAATCCTTGGTTGGGTTCTAAGCTAATTATTTGTTGCGATTGCAAATGTAATAAAATGGTGGCCCAATAGTCCAGGATTATGAGGAAACACATTTAGATCCACAATATCTATTCCACGGGACAAAACTAGATCCAGGATATGGTTGTGGCAATGCGTAAGTCCCGAGACATGTTGGACAAAATCCACTGAGTCGATGATGGCTCCGAAAGCCTTTTGGAGCGGGTCTGTGGAGTTCTCCATGTGAATATTGAAGTCACCAAAAATGTGAATATTATCTGCCATGGCTATGAGGCCGATATGAATTCAAAGAACTCTGTAAGTAACACTGTAAACGGCTCAGGAGGCCTGTAAACAGTAGCATAAAAAATGTATTGAGTAGGCTGCATAGATTTCATGACTAGAACCTCAAAAGATGAAAATATTGCCTTGTTTGTTGTCATAAATGTTAGCAATACCTCTGCCTTTGCAGGATGCTCTGGGGATATGGTCACTAGTGTAACCAGGAGGAGAGCCCTCATTTAACCCAGTAAATTCATCAGGCTTGAGCCATGTTTCAGTCAGGCCAATCACATCACGTTTATGATCAGTGATTAGTTAATTGACTATGACTGCCTTGGAAGTGAAGGATCTTACATTAAGTAGTCCTGTTTTGAGATGTGAGGTATGATCACAATCTCTTTCAATAATGACAGGAATGGACGAGGTCTTTATTCCAGTGGGATTGCTAAAGTGTGTTTAATTTTGCCAGACCTAGATCGAGTCACAGACACGGTCTCAATGGGGAAAACTAAGCTGACTACAATGACTGTGCTAGGGGCAGACTCCACTAAGCTGGCAGGCTGGCTAACAGCACCCTATCTCATTGTGGAGCTAGAGGAGTTAGAGCCCTGTCTATGTTGATAGAAAAGATGAGAGCACCCATCCAGCTAGGATAGTGTCCGTCACTCCTCAGCAGGCCAGCTTTGGTCCTGTTTGTGGGTGAGTTCCAGACTCGAGCATCATGTAATGATTATTTAACTAACTGACGTAATGTTTTACTGTTTCTCTCTCGGTCTTGGGAACTTCTACATTGTATGCCCAATTCTGATTAGATATTACCAGATACACGGAGTATACAAAACATTAGGAACACCTACCAAGTGACCGATTGACCAGGTGAATCCAGGTGAAAGCTATGATCCCGTATTGATGTCACTGTAACGGTCCTGACCTGTTTTATGTTGTTTTTGTATGTGTTTAGGTCAGGGCATGTGTTTTGGGTGGGCAGTCTATGTTATCTGTTTCTATGTTGGTTTTGGTTGCCTGGTATGGCTCTTAATTAGAGGCAGGTGTTTTGCGTTCTCCTCTAATTAAGAGTCATATTTAGGTAGGGTGTTCTCACTGTTTGTTTGTGGGTGATTGTCTCCTGTGTCTGTGTCGATGTTACACCATACGGGATTGTTTCGGTTTGTTCGTGCGTTTTTGTAGTAAGTACTTGTTCGTTCGTTCTGCGTGTGTTATGTCAGTTCGTCGTACTAAGTCTGTCTATTTTCGTTTTGTTATTTTTGTTAGTTTATTCAAGTATAGTTTGTTTCGTTTTGTCTTATAAATAAAATTCATCATGTATTCACAACCCGCTGCACCTTGGCTCGATCACTACTCCTCCTCTTCTTATGAAGAGAGAGAGGAACGCCGTTACAGTCACTTGTTAAATCCACTTCAGTGTAGACGAAGGGGAGGAGACAGGTTTGAGACAATTGAGACATGGATTGTGTATATGTGCTATGGGCAAGACAAAAGATTTAAGTGCCTTTCAACAGGGTATGGTAGTAGGTGCCGGGCGCAACAGTTAGTGGGTGTCAAAAACTGCAACGCTGCTGGATTTTTCACGCTCAACAGTGTGTATCAAGAATGGTCCACCACCCAAAGCACATCCAGCCAACTTGACACAACTGTGGGAGGCATTTGCGTCCACATGGGGCAGCATCCCTGTGGAACACTTTTGACACCTTGTAGAGTCCATGTACCGACGTATTGAGGCTGTTCTGAGGACAAAAGGGGGTGCAACTCAATATTAGGAAGGTGTTCCTAATGTTTTGTACACTCAATGCAAACTACATGAATGGTTATGCAGTGTAATAGCTTAATTTGTCATTGTGACTATTGAATACACTCCTTAGCTACCTGAATAGCTCAAGTCATATATTTCTTTATCTATTTCCTTGTCTTTTTCCAGATAAGGAGTCTGAGCAGCAGGTAACAGCACTTCATCCGTAGCGACAGACAGAAAGCACAAAGAGTCCCTCAGGGGCCCCGCGGGGTCTCTCCACTCCAGTGCCTTGATCCAGCGTCTGCCTTGGGCTATGCAGGGGCCAACACCTGCCCTGTACACCCCACCCAGCGCTCTCCTCAGCCAGGCACGGCCCCATCCAGTCACCCCCTGAATACCTCCAGACCCCCTTCCCTGCCTCCCCCAGCCCAGGACCGACTCATTCAACCCCTGTCCCAACCTACTCCATCAGCCCGCTGGGCCTCATTCACTGTAACTACCGCACCACAACGCCCACAACAGGGTGGTTTGATAGACGACGTGTCTCTGCCTTAAAATCAGCGAACGAACACTCCTCGCCGAGACAACTCACTGTCCTACTGTCAAAAGAAGACCTAACTTCAAAGTCCTTGTACAGAAAATAAGAAAACCTCTGTCAGTCTTTTTTTCCTAACTGTTTGCAAGGGTGTTGTAGGTGTTTGAAGATGTGAAAAACCATGTGAAAACTTCTGTGATGAATGTCCCAAAAAAGGCTGAACCCATGTTTTTATACTACTGTTTTGGTCTTGTTGTTTCTCTCACTGATGAAATGTCATGATGAATTGCCGAGCACCTACAGAACCTGTTCGATGTTGTTGTTTTATTATTATTTCTGTGTAAAGACTCAGAAGTAATCATTTCCTTGAACTAGCAGATAACAATCCTCATTCACCACGATCTGGTCTGACGTGCTTTCGAAGTTTAGATTAGAGGTTCACTTTAAGAAACGTCTGGCGTCCTCTCCTGTTCCTTAATTAATCATTTACATTTACTCAATCTTTTGAAGGAGGTGATTTTGAGATGACCTAATTACTCTGGCACTTAGTTACCATATGTGGAGAAAGATTCACTACATTGCTAGGCCCACACAATGACAATTTATGGAATATATGTTTTGTAAGGCCAAAATAACCTCCATCTAAAGGTTGTGAGACTGGCATCTGTCTCCAGAGAGACCAAGGCCAAAATAATGCAATGCAAAATAGTTAGTTACATTAATTAATAAATAATGAAACATTTATCACACAAATGGTCTACCTATTATGTAAAGTATATGTAAAGCATTTATGAACCCAAAGAAGCCAACATTAGAATACATTGACACATGTTTCTTAACCAAACAGAAACCTCTCTCTATGAAATCTTCACCATTCTGTCTTTTAAAGAAGAATATGCTTCAATCTGTAGCTAGAGGACTCCTGATATCTCCAGGAGTGATAAGCATCATTTTTGTCTTCATTTGTTGTTGTCTAGTACTGTCTTTTGCTAGCTAGGGCCATCTACTTTAAGTGATATCTGTCTTCCCAGTAGTATACGTGGTGTGTGAACTGCTGACTGTTCATAACTTGCAGATGCTGGTTGACACATTAACTAGGATTAAAGGACATGGCAATTTGTGCGTGAACTAATACTCACACTTAGCTGATAGCTACTTTATTGAGCAAAAATATATGTACTATGACTGAGATATTTGGCTGTCCCACCTAGCTATCTTAAGATGAATGCACTAACTGTAAGTCGCTCTGGATAAGCGCTAAATGACAAAAATGTCAAATGTGTTATTTTTATGTTTCATTTGTTTCAGCTTTGTGGCCTTTATTCGGCACACATTTTGATTTCTCTCCTGTGCTATATGGCTCCAGGAATGAATTGTACGTTGTGTTAAATATCTTGTAAAGATTTATACGTAATGAAGTCTACTGGGCTTTATGACAAAATGCCATGAAAAGCATGATTTTATTTTTGTACTTTTGAAGATTGTTATTACGCAGTTCTTTTCTCTAAAACAAAGTGGGCGGAAACCGGTCTAGGCGTTATTCCCCCCCTCTGAAAGGTTTTCTCATCAGCCAAGTCTGAAACCGTGTCATGTTTCCTTCTTCAAAGTGCTTTACATGTATGCCTGCATTAATTGTCTGAAAATGTGTGATTTTAATGGGGATGATGGTATTCATATTCACGATAACATGGGAGATGCGATAAAGAGCAGTTAATGCAGTGTCTGGTATTACTCCGATGACCGGGGTGAGAGTCTGGAATGCCGGGCCTGTTTTTTTTATCAGCGTCTCAGAGTAGGAGTGCTGATCTAGGATCAGGCTTTCCCTGTCCATGTAACCATATTCATTGTGATCTACAACACAAAATGGATCCTAGATCAGCACTCCTACTCTTGAGATACTCTGAGAGGCCCTGATCTTTATATTGAAACGATTAGATAGTAGGAGATGAAATGCAGTGTTGAGGGATTCTGTTCCTTAGTAATTACAGGTAAAATAGTATGACGTTTGCGCTGGTTCAAGTTGTTACGTGCAGGTTGACCATTCTTCAAGCCGCACCTATCGCGTGGGGTGCTGTTGTGGCTCAGTTGGTAGAGCATGACACTTGCAACGCTAGGGTTGTCGGTTCAATTCCCACGGGGGACCAGTATGAAAATGCTACTGTAAGTTACTCTAGATAAGAGCGTCTAATAAATGACAATAATATGTAATGCCCTGTACCGGAGCCAGAGACACAGGTTATTCCCATACCTATGGACTTCTGTTATATTTATATTATATTTGAACACTGTCCACTGGTAAGTCCTCCCGTCCATCCTATGATCCCATTTTGCAGGTTATGCATATCGTTGCTGTGTGTCGTCGTTGTTCCTGGATGTGTGTTGTGTATCAACGCATGTTTCTGGTTTTAAATAGATGTACAAAATTCGAGAAGCACAGCCAAGGGGTTCATTATTATCAATGTCCTGTATTTTTCTATTGTAAAAAAAAATATTTTATCTCACCTCCTAATTTGTTTATATATATACATATAAATATATATATATATATCCATATATATGTAAAAAAAAAAAAAAAAAAATGGATATGACATTTAAGATAATTGCCCAATCATAAACTTGATCCTTCTGTGTTGTCTGCGGGAGGCAACCAGCTGTCTATGTTCCTAGGCCGCAGTGAAGTTCACTTTGCACACCTCTGATGGACTATTCACTCATATGCGCAATCGTCTGTTGCAATCCATATCATGTGTCGGGGGAAAAATATTACGAAGCAAAAAATACAGATTCTCTATGTGCCAAATTGCTCTGATTTGAGAAAAAGTGTAACACTGATTGAATAAAGTTTGCACCTGAATGACCTCTGGAGTTTCCTATCATTCCTAACCTTTGGGGATTAATGAAGTATGGTCTTACTTTATGTTACAAAGAATATCCCTCACCAATGGTAAGAAAAACTGACCTGCTTCCTCACAGAAAGATTCAGATTTTGAGCATCTTCACATTTCTCTTTTTAGACTTCCTGCTTTTTATTCAACAATAATCGGTCACAGCACCAATGTACCAAAACCATAGTTACAGACTATCTTCATTTATTAATCAATATAGATTGCATTTCTCAGTATGTACCATACAGACTACAACTGGTCAACCAGTTTAGAGGTCCCTAGACTAAGACATACTGTAGGCTTGAGAGCAAACCTTGAAAAGAAAGAAAGAAAAAGGAGATAGAGACAAAGAAAGACAATCCTTGATTAAATAAAGACACGTTCACAGACAGATGGTGGAGGGGAGCGGCCAAGCATGTTGTCATGGTAGCCAGTCGGCGTCCTCTCCGCTAAGTGTCTTCCCGATATTCTCCTGGTTCCTGATGATGTCGAGGAGAATCTCCAGTGTGCTGACCATGGCCCCAGGGTGTCTGAGCCCTCCGCTGCCCCCTCCTCCGCTCTGCCTCTTCCCAAAACGCCCGATGGGCCTTACCCCACGCCCCACGTACCAGAATGGATCTATTTCTGGACCTGACAAAGACACAAGGGGGGAGTGGAAGCGTCAAGTTAAGGTTTGAGTATACACTGAACAAAAATATGAATGCAACATGTAAAGTGTTGGTCCCATGTTTCATGAGCTGAAATAAAAGATCCCAGATATTTTCCATACCACAAAGAAAGCTTATTTCTCTCAAATGTTTTTCACTAATTTGTTTACATCTGTTAGTGAGCATTTCTCCTTTTCCAAGATAATCCATCCACCGTACAGGTGTGGCATATCAAGAAGCTGATTAAACAGCATGGTCATTACACAGGTGCAGCGTGTGCTGGGGACAATAAAAGGCCACTCTAAAATGTTCAGTTTTGTCACACAACACAATGCCACAGATGTCTCAAGTTTTGAGGGAGTGTGCAATTGGCATGCTGACTGCAGGAATGTCCAACAGAGCTGTTGCTAGAGAATTGAATGTTAATTTCTCTACCATAAGCCGCCTCCAACGTCATTTTAGAAAATTTGGCAGTACATTCAACCGGTCTCATAACCGCATACCAAGTTTAACCACGCCAGCCCAGGGCCTACACATCTGAGTATTTCTGTCGGTAATAAAGCCCTTTTGGGGGGAAAAAAGTAATTTTCATTGGCTGGGCCTAGCTCCCCAGTGGGTGGACCTGGCTTCCAAGTGGGTGCCCCTATGAACCTCCCAGGCCCACCCGTGTGTGCACCCCTGCCCAGTCATTTGAAATCAATAGATTAGGGCCGAATTTATTTATTTAAATTGACTGATTTCCTTCTATGAACTGTAACTCAGTAAAATCTTTGAAATTGTTGCATGTTGTGTTGATATTTTTGTTCAGTATATATACAGTTGCGGCCAAAAATATTGCCACCCTTACACATTATTCAAGTAACTCACAATTTTCCCTAAAAATAAGTTGAAATTGAACAAAGTATTTGGTCTCCACAATTCTTTATTTCACTGTTAATATTACAGAACCTTTGTTTTTTATTCTGAACTTAATATATCCATTTAAATCAGAAAATAAACAGAAATGGCATTGACAAAAACACTTAATATTTGGGAGCACAACCTTTGGTAAAAAATAATTGCAATCAAGCGCTTCTTATAGTCGGTGATGAGCTTCCTGAACCTCTCTACTTGCAGTTTGGCCCACTGTGAAAACTGCTCCAGTTCTCTCAGATTTGAAGGGTGCCTTCTCCTAACGGCTGTTTTCAGATCTTTCCACAAGTTTTCAATGGGATTTCGATCTGGACTTATTGCTGGCCACTTCAGAACAGTCCAGTGTTTTGTCTTGAACCATTCCTGTGTTCTTTTTGAAGTGTGTTTGGGGTCAATGTCCTGCTGGAAGACCCAGCTTTCTGACACTGGGTCCGACATTGCGCTACAAAATACCTTGGTATTCACCTGATATCATGATGCCATGCACAGGTTCAAGACACCCAGTGCCAGAGGCAGCAACGCAACCCCAAAACATCACTGAACCTCTTCCATGTTTGACTGTAGGGAAGGTGTTATTTTCTTTGAAAGCTTCATTTTGTTTTCTGTTAACATAGAGATGCTTTACCAAAAAGCTCAAATTTGGTCTCATCTGTCCACAGGACATTCTCCCAGAAGGATTTTGGCATGTTCAAGTGTGTTTTGGCAAATTGCAGTCAGGCTTTCTTATGTCTTTCTCTCAACAGTGGCGTCCTCCTGGGTCTCCTACCATATAACCCTCTTTCATTGAGGTGGTGACGGATGGTGCGAGTTGAAACTGTCGTACCTTGTGTCTGAAGGTCAGCTTGAATCTGTGTGGCTGTTGACCGAGGTCCTTTCTCCAGCATTCGAATAGTCCTTCGCTGCAAACTTCCTTCAAGTTTTCTCTTGTGGCCATGTCAAGTGAGATTGGCTACAGTGGCCTGGGCCTTAAACTTCCTGATAACATTACGTACGGTGTAAACAGGAACATCATGGTCTCTGGAGATGAACTTGTATTCTTGAGATTGTCAACTCTTGGCTACAATCTTGTCTCTGACCTCCTCAGATAATTCTCTGGTTTTCTTTATTTTGTCCATGCTCATTGCGGTACACACAGTGACACAAAACAGGAGAATGAGTCCTTTTTTCTATTCAAACTGGTTGAATACGTGATTTTTATACCGCAGACACCTTCAACTCACCACAGGTGAGTTCACTTCCGAAGTAAATAAGAATCACCTGCTTGAAATAATCTCTAACTACTTCTAGAAGGTGCCAATAATATCGTCCGGGCCATTTTAGGATTTCTTTGTGGAATTAGCTAAGATTTAGTAATTTTTTTTTTTTAAATGTGTTTTGTTCAACTGCACACCGAAGACATACATATGTGGATACCAAAATATGTTTTAATTTCAACAGTTTTCTGGAAGAAATGGTGCATTATTTGAAAAAGGGCGCCAATATTTTTGGCCACGACTGTACATATACAAGAATGTGCTCGCACTAAAATACAGACAGACCCCCCCCCCCCCCCTCACAAACACTATCTTTCTTAAAAGCACACACAAATGCCTGTCCACAAAGTACACAGTTGCACCATTATGCGTAAACAGTAGTCACACCTAATACCCACCATATTGCTGATTCATAACTAGTGATAATGCACTAAAAGACCAGGTTATTGTTCATACCAATACCAAGAAATGTGGGATGAACATTGTGTATGAACAAACAATTTTTTGTTAGGCTATTGGTATGAGCAATAACCTGGTATGAACAGCAATACCATTTCTTGTTAGGTTATAGAATAACCTGGTATGAACAATATCTTTACTTGGTATAAGGCTATTGGTATGAACAATACCATTTAGGCTATTGGTGTGAACAATAACCTGGTATGAACAATAACCTGGTATGAACAATACCATTTTAGGCTATTGGTGTGAACAATAACCTGGTATGAACAATACCATTGTAGGCTATTGGTGTGAACAATAACCTGGTATGAACAATACGATTTTAGGCTTTTGGTATGAACAATAACCTGGTATTGAACAATAACATGGTATGAACAATACCATTTAGGCTATTGGTGTGAACAATAACCTGGTATGAACAATACCATTTTAGGCTATTGGTGTGAACAATAACCTGGTATGAACAATACCATTCTAGGCTTTTGGTATGAACAATAACCTGGTATGACCAATACCATTTTAGGCTATTGGTATGAACAATACCATTTTAAGCTATTGGTATGAGCAATACCATTTTAAGCTATTGGTATGAACAATACCATTTTAGGCTATTGGTATGAACAATACCATTTTAGGCTGATTGGTATGAACAATAACCTGGTATGAACAATAACCTGGTATGAACAATAACCTGGTATGAACAATACCATTTTAGGCTATTGGTATGAACAATACCATTTTAAGCTATTGGTATGAACAATACCATTTTAAGCTATTGGTATGAACAATACCATTTTAGGCTATTGGTATGAACAATACCATTTTAGGCTATTGGTATGAACAATAACCTGGTATGAACAATAACCTGGTATGAACAATACCATTTTAGGCTATTGGTATGAACAATACCATTTTAGGCTATTGGTATGAACAATACCATTTTAGGCTATTGGTATGAACAATACCATTTTAAGCTATTGGTATGAACGATACCATTTTAGGCTATTGGTATGAACAATAACCTGGTGTGAACAATAACCCGGTATGAACAATACCATTTTAGGCTATTGGTATGAACAATACCATTTTAAGCTATTGGTATGAACAATAACCTGGTGTGAACAATAACCCGGCATGAACAATACCATTTTAGGCTATTGGTATGAACAGTAACCTGAAAGTGGATGTCACCTTTTCATCAGGCAGTGGAGGTCCATTACTGGGTTAGGATGATCATTTTTAGGCAACACTTTAGTCTTCTATGAAGATTTTAGGATTTATAAGTCAAGTAAACTGTGAATGTTTAATTTATGAATACCATATCAATCATTAAAAAACATGTTCAAATCCATAACTAATGTTGAAAATCTAGATAATATTACAAATGAACAAAATTTTTTTTTTGAATAATTATAAAATATATCACATTAACAGTGGTGTGTTACATTCGAATGTATTACATTTGTTTATTATGATTATATTTTTTGATGAACAAATTGTACAACCCTTTTATTATCCATTTGTAATAGGTTTGAAATTGACATTTTTTTTCTTTTAATTATAACACAAAAGAAATGTATACAAAATAATGTGTGAAATCCTATGTGTAATATCCAATGTGTCATCAATGTCACCTTTCAAGATCAAATCCAATGCTTATGAAGACAAATCATTCACTTATTCGATAATAAAAACGTGTTTCAACTTACTTCTGTTGTCGACATTGTGGACGATGTGAAAGTCGTGCTCCACCGTGGTACTGTGAACGCAAGTGACCGTCGTGGAGAGCAGCAACAGAATCGTGAGCGCAGCCATCAGCCAGCGGGACCCCAGGACGCACTCTCTCACCATCACTGGGCACGCGGCTGTAGTCTCAGGTGTCATTGTGGATGGACCGCAAGGCACTGAACATGGTCCGTTGTGTTTTTAAAATGACATAAAGGTAAAGATAAATATTTAAACCCGACTTTAGACTTGTGTCAATGTAATCTTGCCATATACTTTGAATTAGCCTAATTCTTGCGTAATTGCGCACCAATGTGTAATTTTAGAGCATACATATACCAACGAATTATCTACTCTGACACAAGGCTAACTAATAACTGAATAAATACGTTACAATCCTAAATATATGTTCCCTTTTTATACATAAAAGTGGAGAGCACACAAACAGTTTCAACTTACCGTAAACGTTGTTAGCTTGCTGAGGTGGGTCGGTGGAGAGTTTTCCTCGTGCCAGGTTATTATTAGCGGAAATGGTGTGAGCGCGAATTTATATATTCCGGACTGCCCATGTTAAATGATGACTCAAGAACGTCTGTCAGATAGGATACTCCGGTTGATATCGTCAGCACCACCAGTTCCTCCCCATCCCCTCCTTCTTGCAAATCTCCTTATCCTTTTAAGAATGAAAAAGTAATGTCATGGGGCTTTTGGGTTGCATTTTTCCTGGTCCATGGCACGCCGCGGTGCACTCCATCAAGGAGTCAATGACATGTGGACAACATTAACTTAGTTAGTAGACTCCTGCTTTGGGGACCTTTACTTCGGGTACAAGACAGTGAACCAGAGCTGTGGAGGCGGGTATGAGTCAATCATCTTGATTAGTATCGACAAGTCCTACTGTTGTCATAGCACCAACCAGATAGTGGAAAACAGATCACTGAGTATCATTTTCAATGAATGAACTTTGTAATTAATTAGAGGTTATTGAAATCTAGAACATTGGACAGTTACTTCAATGCAACATGGTAAATGTTTATGTCATAGGCCTACATTCTTTAGTGACATGCAATATTCACATACATTAACAAATTAATGAAAGCTCAAGTACAAAAGTTGAGTGATCAATAGAGGGATATTCTTTTGCATGTGGTGTCAATGAGTTTGCACAGTTCATGTCCAAACATCCCTGACACAGCTAGGCCAGAGAGATGAGTCACAGGTGACAGTCCGGCTGAGGAGAAATTCAGAGTAAAACTGAAATGTCAAAAAGGTGATAGCAGCTTTGGCCTGAGGCCCATGACTACACTCTTCTAAAAATAGTGCTATCTAAAAACTTAAACTGTTCTTTGGCTGTCCCAATAGGAAAACCCTTTGAAATTCCCTTTTTAGTTGCAGGTAGAACCCCTTTTGGCTTCCACGTAGAACCCTTTCCATAGATTGTTTGACATGGAACCCAAAAGGGTTCTATCTGGAACAAAAAAGGGTTCTACCTGGAACCAAAAAGGGTTCTCCTATGGGGACAGCCAAATAACCATTTTGGAAACCTTTTTTCTAAGAGTTTAGGTCCAGTGAGAGGATATCTAAATAAAGATGATATATACAGTATACAATACCAGTCAAAAGTTTGGACACACCTATTCATTCAAGGGTTTTGCTTTATTTTTACTATTTCCTACATTGTAGAATAATAGTGAAGACATCAACACTATGAAATAACACATATGGAATCATGTAGTTACCAAACAAGAGTTAAAAACATCAAAACACATCAAAACTTTAGATTCTTCAAAGTAGTCACCCTTTGCCTTGATGACAGCTTTGCACACTCTTGGCATTCTCTCAACCAGCTTCATGAGGAATGCTTTTTCAACAGTCTTGAAGGAGTTCCCACATATGCTGAGAATTTGTTGGCTGCTTTTCCTTCATTCTGCAGTCCAACTCATCCCAAACCATCTCAATTGGGTTGAGGTCGGGTGATTGTGGAGGCCAGGTCATCTAATGCAGCACTCCATCACTCTCGTTCTTGGTCAAATAGCCCTTACACAGTCTGGAGGTGTGTTTTGGGTCATTGTCCTGTTGAAAAACAAATGATAGTCCCACTAAGCGCAACCAGATGGGATGGCGTATTGCTACCGAATGTTGTGGTAGCCATGCTGGTTAAGTGTGCCTTTAAATAAATCACAGACAGTGTCACCAGCAAAGCACCCCCACACCATTACACCTCCTCCTCCATGCTTCACGGTGGGAACCACACACGGAGATCCTCCGTTCTACTCTGGGTCTCAAAAAGACAGGCGGTTGGAACCAAAAAACTCAAATTTGAACTCATCAGACCAAAGGACAGATGTCTAATGTCCTTTGCTTGTGTTTCTTGGCCCAAGCAAGTCTATTCTTCTTATTGTTGTCCTTTAGTAGTGGTTTCTTTGCAGCAATTCGACCATGAAGGCCTGATTCACGCAGTCTCCTCTGAACAGTTGATGTTGAGATGTGTCTGTTACTTGAACTCTGTGAGGTGCAATCTGAGGTGCAGTTAATTGCCCATTTCTGAGGCTAGTAACTCTAATGAACTTATCCTCTGCAGCGGAGGTACCTCGAGGTCTTCCTTTCCTGTGGCGGTCCTCATGAGAGCCAGTTTCATCGTTGTTGATGGTTTTTGTGACTACACTTGAAGAAACTTTCAAAGTTCTTAAAATTTTCCATTTTGACTGACATTCATGTCTTAAAGTAATGATGGACTGTCATTTCTCTTTGCTTATTTGAGTCGTTCTTGCCATAATATGGACTTGGTCTTTTACCAAATAGGGCTGTCTTCTAAATACCAACCCCACCTTGTCACAACACAACTAACTGTCTCAAACACATTAAGAAGGAAAGAAATTCCACAAACTGACTTCTAACAAGGCACACCTGTTAATTGAAATGCATTCCAGGTGACTACCTCATGAAGCTGGTTGATGGAATGTCAAGAGTGTGCAAAGCTGTCATCAAGGCAAAGGGTGGCTACTTTGAAGAATCTCAAATATAAAATATATTTTGATTTATTTAACACATTTTTGGTTACTACATGATTCCATATGTGTTATTTTATAGTTTTGATGTCTTCACTACTATTCTACAATGTAGAAAATAGTAAAAATAAAGAAAAACCCTGGAATTAGTAAATTTGTCCAAACTTTTGACTGGTACTGTATCTGCATAAAATAAATATATAAACGCAACATGTAAAGTGTTGGTCCCATGTTTACAAAAAAAGCGTACTTCTGTCAAATGTGCACAAATTTGTTTACATCCCTATTAGTTAGCATTTCTCCTATGTCAAGATAATCCATTCACCTGACAGGTGTGGCATATCAAGAAGCTGATTAAACAGCATGATAATTATACAGGTGCATCTTGTGCTTAGGACAATAATAGGCCACTCTAAAATGTGCAGTTTTGTCACACAACACAATGTCACGGATCTCTCAAGTTGGGGGGACGGGGGGGTGCAATTGGCATGCTGACTGCAGGAATATCCACCAGAGCTGTTGCCATAGAATTTAATGTTCATTTGTTCACAATTAACTGCCTCCAACCTCGTTCCTGAGAATTTTGCAATACGTTCAACCGGCCTCACAACCACAGACCACGTGTAACCACGATAGCCCAGGACCTCCACATCCGGCTTCTTCACCTGCGGGATCGTCTGAGGGTAGACACCCTGAAGAAACTGTGGGTTTGCACAACCGAAGAATGTCTGCACAAACTGTCAGAAACCGTCTCAGGGAAGCTCATCTGCGTGCTCGTCGTCTTCACCAGGGTCTTGACCTTACTGCAGTTCAGCGTCGTATCCGAATTCAGTGGGCAAATGCTCACCTTCGATGGCCACTGGCACGCTGGAGAAGTGTGCTCTTCATGGATGAATCCTGGTTTCAACTGTACCGGGTGGATGGCAGATGTCGTGTATGGCGTTGTGTGGGTGAACGGTTTGCTGATGTCAACATTGTGAACAGAGAGCCCCATGGTGGTGGTGGGGTTATGGTACGGACAGACATAAGCTAAGGACAATAAACACAATTGCATTTTATCGATGGCAATTTGAATGCACGGCGATACCGTGACGAGATCCTGAGGCCCATTGTTTTGACATTCATCCGCCGCCACCACCTCATGTTTCAGCATGATAATGCACGGCCCCATGTCACACGGATCTGTACACAATTCCTGGAAGCTGAAAAAGTCCCAATTCTACCATGGCCTGCGTGCTCACCAGACTTGTCACCCATTGAGCAAGTTTAGGATGCTCTGGATCGATGTGTACAACAGCAGGTTCCAGTTCCTGACAATATCCAGCAACTTCACACAGCCTTTGAAGAGGAGTGGGACAATATTCCACAGGCTACAATAAACAGCCTGATCAACTTTATAAAAAAATATATATATTATTTAACCTTTATTTAACTAGGCAAGTCAGTTATGAACAAATTCTTATTTACAATGACGGCATACCTCAGCCAAACCCTCCTCTAGACCGGAAAACGCTGGGCCAATTGTGCGCCGCCCTATGGGACTCCCGATCACGGCCGGTTGTGATACAGCCCGGGACCGAACCAGGGTCTGTAGTGACGCCTCTAGCACTGAGATGCAGTGCCTTAGAGCGCTGTGCCACCACTGTGCCACTCGGGGGCTAAAGGAGATGTGGTCTATTTATGCGAAGGAGATGTGTCACACTGCATGAGGCAACCGGTGGTCACACCAGATACTGACTGGTTTTCTGATCCACGCCTCTACCTTTTTTCAAGGTATCTGTGACCAACAGATGCATATCTGTATTCCCAGTCATGTGAAATCCATAGATTATGGCCTAATGAATTTATTTAAATTGACTGATTTTCCTTATAGTAACTGTAACTCAGTAAAATCTTTGAAATTGTTGCATGTTGCGTTTATATTTTTGTTCAGTGTAAAAAAAGACACTCCTGGCACCCCTTAATCAAATATTATTGGTGCAGTTTGTAAGAAACAAATCTGTAAACGAAAAACGGCCAAGACAACTGTCACAATTCAATAGCACACAATTGAGAGAGTGGCATTAATCATAATTCCAACCTCTTAACTCAAAACTCTTGGTGGATGTTGTAGTACGTCATTGGCCTGTTTAGTATGGGTGAGGCACGGTTCACTTGGGGGAAGCAGTTTGGTTCTCCTCCATAGATTAGGAGAGCCATTATTGCCCTGTTGAAGAGGATCAGATGCCATGATGTAAGTAAGAGTTCACCCAACAAGAGAGGATGGCTGTGCTAATGACTAAATTACTGCCCGAGGATGTATAATCATGACTCGGATTTGCCGCCGGAGACCAAATTGAGGCTTAATGTTTGAAGATGCATATTGCATATTATTGATTTATGGCGAGGAGCTCTCATTTTCAACAGAACAAATATGAGACGCTTCCACCAGATGCTCAACCCCTATCAGATTTTTCCCAATGTTCAAGCTTCTGGGCAAAATGTATTTGAGGTGTGTCCAGTATTCTCACCATACCATTTTAAACTGTACTGAACTGCTGTAAATTATTCATATTTCTTTGCTCCCAAAATATGAGGTCATCATTTTACTAATAAAATAGGACTTATCTATTATGTCAGAACCAAGGAACAGCAGAATACCGCTTTACATCCACAAATATCAAGCACACAAATAGCTCAAAGAACATATGCACATACTATGATAACACATGTTGCGCCCCATAAATATACAGCAGGGGTACTCAAGTACTATTTGAGATGTCAGGTCACACAAATTTTCCGGGTGGATAATGTAATTTATCGGCGTAGTAACAAACCCCCACCTCGCAACCCATGAGACCGCAAACTGTTCACACCCCACTTTCTGGCGGAGAGGCAATGTTTCAGCAAATCTACATATTTTGCATCGGACAGAGATTTTTAAAACATTTTTTTTTAAAGCTAATTCCCTTCAATTATATGCAATCTTCCATGTCTTATGTTTGTTTATATGATACCAGGGGTCGAAACCCGACCGAGTAAACGTTTTTTTGGGGGGGGGGGGGGGACCTGTGTTCCATATTGACCCCGTTCTGGGTCCGGATCCGGTCCGCGATCCGCCAGTTGAGTATGGAGAATATACTGTATGTTGTGCCCCTTAAAATGTGTGTGCTTAGCATGAGAAACATGAGCTTAGATGCATCTTCAGGTTGATCCCTGATAATCTAACACTACTGCCTTTCTCTCCCACTCCGGGCTAAAGATGTCATAGGCCCCTCTCAACGTTTGGTGAAATCCTCCAAATCCAGCCTCAACGAGTTTTACCACACACTAATTGCATATTAATTAAGTCAGAATGTTACATAGCAGTCTCATTAACCCATGTGTGTCTGACAACACTATAGGAGAGGCTACAGCTATGGAAGGATAGCGAAAAAGGACCGTGTAAAATCCGAGGCTACGTTCCAAATGGCACCCTATTCCCTTTATAGGGCTCTGGTCAAAAGTAGTGCACTTTATAGGGAATAGGGTGCCATTTGGGACATATTCTGAGACTCTTTGACCAGCAGTGTCATCTCAACTGAAATGACCATGAACATACTATTGGCTCTCTCCATCTACATTTCTGTATGTGTGGTGAGAAAGAGGAGAGAGATACAAATCCAGGATAACACTCAGATTGTCATTTTCGAGATCCCTGATCAGAACGTCCACTCCAAGAAATCATCTAAGGAATAGACTGTATTGATCTTTGGACTAGGACAAATCCTCACATATCCACAGTACTGCACATCAGGAAGGTGATTAAAAGAAACAGCTAAAATGGCATCGTTTTTTGTAATTACAGCATTTATAATTATTTCATGATAGATCATACATTGACTATATGCTCACATACAGATAAATCAGCTTGCTACTGGTGTTGAATTACTTGCTACTGTTGTTGAATTTCACTATTACGGTGTTAGGCAGGCTGTCTTAATATGGACACCCTTCACTATAGGAATTTCTTAGTTGACTGAGGAAACCTTGCTTGCAGGATGATTAAGTGTTGAATGGACTCAGACTCAAGGTCTAAATCATTTCCGTTTATGCCATGGTGTTTTTGTTATTGAGACTGACCATAAATCGTGGCCTACACAAAGAGTGGGCAGAGGTCCACCATTGATCTTCTCTGGTTTCCACAGTCTAGAATGGCAGCTTTTCTACAGCTAGTTCCAATGACCAATTATTTGCTGCTAACTGATGGTGTTTGTTCCGTGGGGGTGCTGGTGGATCAGATTCAACAGGTTGTTAAAAGGTATGGAAACACTATCAGTATATGGTCTGATGGGATCGAAAGCATAAGAAACTGCTACTTGCTTGAAAGTCATGCTGCTAGGGCCGGGATTCAATCCGATCAGCGGTAGATCCGCTTAAAAGCGCAGTGGACATTTAAAGGTCATTCCCGATTGAGACAATATTTGCAGCGTTTACCATGAATAACCTTGGGTAGTGTAATTTTCTTATTTGAATGATGAGAATAATGTTGGAAATGACATCAGTTTGAACAGGTACAGAAGGTTCCCGTGTTTAACAACGATTATGCATCGGTGTTCCACTTGGCTGAGGCAGAGAACAGAGTAGCGGGGAGTTTATCTCGCCTGTAAAAACAACACGATCTGACCGAATCAATTTTTCTCACCTTTACATCAGTGGCCCAGTGGAAAAGGCATCAATCAGCCTGGGGATTGTGGGTTCAAGTCCTACCTGGGTTGATCAGAATCGGCTTGTTTTTCAATGAGTATACCTTTAATCAATGGCAAATTACTGTCGAGTACTTTGGTTCCAACTCCCAATTTATAATTGCACAGATCACTATCCCCATCCTCGCCGTAACATTGCTTGCTCACACCAAATTGAAATGCATGTGGCTAGCGTTCATTACTGTCAATAGTGAATTCCAAATTGCCTAAGTGGCCCAGAGGATCACAATAATGTTTTACAGTACCTATGTGTTTTACAATCACATAGGTACTAGAGAACTGACATTGGAAGCCCTTTTCCAGATCATGACTACACCACCACCCCTGTACTTCACAAAATACACATTCGTACATTGTCTTTTCTAAGCAAATGAAGCACATGTCAAACTGCTGTAAATCAAAACTTTACTACCCTAAATAAGAAAACACGTTCATAGTATTCCAACGACTCAAACTGATTTAGACCATCAGTGTCGTGTGCGAGTCAGGACTGTGGGATGTAGGCAGAGGTGTCCTCCAGGCCTGAGCAGTCGTTCTCCAGGTACTCAAGGATCACGTTGCCCCCGTTGTGGAGGGGCGAGTCTGGGTGAGCCAGCATGGAGAGAAGGGTGTCGTCCATCTTGAGAGCTTCGCCCGTCTGGGGGTGGCACAGCCGCAGCTTCTACACGCCAACAACAACGCCACAGGGGGAGGACAAAGTAGGTCTTTAGTGAGAGGTGTCTTAGAGACAAGACAGACCAACAGGAAAGTTTGCCATGCGCACTCGATCACCTGCTGGGTGTCGACAAATGGTGGCGATTCAACATGTAGAATAGAATGGAAACAAACAGAAAATGGCGGCCGATGTTCTGTGGTCAGTGGCGATAGGAAGGATAGCCATTGCGCACTGCCAATGTTCGTGTTGGTATGTTTCGTCTCTAATATTTGCACAATGACAATGGTAGAATAGGTTTTTCTGCTTGGAGACAGCTCGTGATAGTTTTCGGTTACCTTTCTGTTAATACTTTGTTCTAAGATGTTTCAAAAAGAGAGGTTTCTAAAATGCGTTCGATGACAGCGGTACAATAGGTTGATTGGAACCTGCTGCTCGAGGCTGTTTTCTGTTACCTTAGCCGTCAGTACGTTGTTGCTGTTCTTGAGGCTGGCCAGTGAGGCGGCGCAGTCCACTACTTTCCCCACACTCCACTTGGAACAGAAAAACATAGGCAGGCTGGAGGCTTCGCCCTCTTTGGGAAGGAAGACATTGAAATAGGTCCTCTCTGTCTGGAAAGCAAAGTTAGAGATGTGGACTTGTACATCAAATAAAATGCAAAAGCACATAAAGGACATTGATTCTTTATAGAATGACAAGTAGATGCTGTTTACAGCAGGGTTCCCAACCTTTTCACCGTGCACCCCATGTTTAGTATCACTCTCTTATTATTGTTTATTGACATAGCCTATATTAAACCAGCTTGAATGTTTAATGAGTTAGTATAGTTTAACAAGACTCATGGCATCTTTTGGATAGGCTATTTAATAAAAATAATAATAATAGATAAGGAAAATGCATTCTATACCCGATTTCCCTGCTACTAAATATGTTTAATAGGCCAATGTTTTCAATTTAATTATACACATATTTCTCTTTTACAGAAAGTGAATAGATCAATTGATAGCGACAGAGTCACATTGTATAAGATGACTTCCAAGCAAGTTTCTTTGGCTCCTCAACTTTAAAAAGGTCATAGCTCAGCTTCTGAATATCAGAGACAAACCAAAGATATTCCCATCAGAGGTGACTCTTCCTCGGGTGTAAACCTTCCTTGACTTTAGGGGGGAATATTTGTTTATTATATGCGATTGTTTAAAAACAATGCATAAATCTGCAACGCTTTAGGCTAGATACAAGCGGTAAAATGCCAGCGGAAGAGTCGACTGCTGGGAATATCTTTGGTTTGTCTCTATGATATTCAGCAGAGGTACGACCTTCGAAAGTTGAGGAGTCAAAGAAATTAGAGGGGGTAATTTAGAGGGTGTAATTTCTTTGACTCCTCAATTTTAGAAGGCCTTAACTCAGCTTCTGAATATCATAGAGACAAACCAAAGATATTCCCATCAGAGATAACTCTTCCTCAAATCAAATCAAATGTATTTATATAGCCCATCAGCTGATATCTCAAAGTGCTGTACAGAAACCCAGCCTAAAACCACAAACAGCAAGCAATGCAGGTGTAGAAGCGCGTTGGCTAGGAAAAACTCCCTAGAAAGGCCGAAACCTAGGAAGAGAGAGCAACCAGACTATGAGGAGTGGCCAGTCCTCTTCTGGCTGTGCCGGTTGGAGATAATAACAGAACATGGCCAAGATGTTCAAATGTTCATAAATGACCAGCATGGTCAAATAATAATAATCATAGTAGTTGTCGAGGGTGCAACAGGTCAGCACCTCAGGACTAAATGTCAGTTGGCTTTTCATAGCCGATCCTCTGGCATTCTACCGCTTGTCTCTAGCCTAAAGCATCGCAGAGAATTATGCATCGTTTTAGATTGGTATAAACAATTGCAAACAAATATACAGTATATACACTACCGGTCAAAAGTTCTAGAACATCTACTCATTCAAGGGTTTTGCTTTATTTTTTACTATTTTCTACATTGTAGAATAATAGTAAAGACATCAAAACTCTGAAATAACATATGGAACTATGTAGTAACCAAAGTGTTTTATATGAGATTCTTCAAATAGCCACCCTTTGCCTTGAAGACAGCTTGGCATTCTCCAAACCAGCTTCACCGGGAATGCTTTTCCAACAATCTTGAAGGATTCCCACATATGCTGAGCACTTGTTGACTGCTTTCCCTTCACTCTGCGATCCGACTCATCCCAAACCATCACAATTTGATTGAGGTCGGAGTATTGTGGAGGCCAGGTCATCTGATGCAGCACCGCATCATTCTCCTTCTTGGTAAAATAGCCCTTACACAGCTTGGAGGTGTGTTGGGTCATTGTCCTGTTGAAAAACAAATGAAAGTCCCACTAAGCGCAAACCAGATGGAGTGGCGTATCGCTGCAGAATGCTGTGGTAGCCATGCTGGTTAAGTGTTAAGGCTGGTTAAGTGTGCCTCAAATTCTAAATAAATCACAGACAGTGTCACCAGCAAAGCACCCCCACACCAACACCTCATCCGTGCTTTACGGAGGGAAATACACATGCGGAGATCATCCGTTCACCCACACCGCATCTCACAAAGACACAGCGGTTGGAACCAAAAATCTCAAATCTGGACTCCAGACCAAAGGACACATTTCCACCGGTCTAATGTTCATTGCTTGTGTTTATTGGCCCAAGCAAGTCTCTTCTTATTATTGGTGTCCTTTAGTAGTGGTTTCTTTGTAGCAATCGACCATGAAGGCCTGATTCACAGTCTCCTCTGAACAGTTGATGAGATGTGTCTGTTACTTGAACTCTGAAGCATTTACTTGCGCTGCATTTTCTGAGGCTGGTAACTAATGAACGTATCCTCTGCAGCAGAGGTAACTCTGGGTCTTCCATTCCTGTGGCGGTTCTCATGAGAGCCTGTTTCATCATAGCGATTGATGGTTTTTGCGACTGAACTTGAAGAAACGTAAGGTTCTTGAAATGTTCCGTATTGACTGACATTCATGTCTTAAAGTAATGGACTATCATTTCTCTTTGCTTATATGAGCTGTTCTTGCCATAATATGGACTTGGTCTTATACCAAATAGGGCTATCTTCTGTATATCCCCTCATCTTGACACAACACAACTGATTGGCTCAAACGCATTAAGGAAAGAAATTCCACAAATTTACTTAAGGCACACCTGTTAATTGAAATTCATTCCAGGTGACTACCTCATGAAGCAGGTTGATGGAATGTCAAGAGTGTGCAAAGCTGTCATCAAGGCAAAGGGTGGCTATTTGAAGAATCTCAAATATAAAATATATTTTGATTTGTTTAACACTTTTTTGGTAAATACATGATTCCATAAGTGTCATTTCATAGTTGATGTCTTCACTATTATTCTACAATGTAGAAAACAGTAAAAATAAAGAAAAACCCTTGAATGAGTAGATTTTCTAAAACTTGACTGGTAGTATATACCCCCCCCCCCCCCGTGCAAATCAAAGCAGAATAAATTAGGTTATTACTTCTTGACCCAACATAGTATGTTGCATTATATATATACATCTCGCAGCCCCACTTTAATAATACCATCACAGTTCAAGTTTACACGTCAGACACACACACTCTCTCAGTGGCTGAATCTCAAATTACACCCTATTCCCTAAATAGTGCACTACTCTTGAACAGAGCCCTGTGGGCCCTGGTTGAAAGTAGCCCACCAGGGAATAGGTTGGACGCATTCACTCTGCATCTCGCTCTCCATCGCTCCTAATTCCAGACTGGTAGTACCTGTGGCAGTCCCTTGTCTCCTGCAGCATGAAGCTTTAGTTTCATCAAAGCCACCTTGGCTGCTGTTGCAGCATTCTTTACTCCCTTGCGACCTTTCCTCGGAGGCAAAGCCTTCTTGGACTCTGTTCAGTCAAGAGGGTAGAACCCAACATTTTGGTGAACACTGCCCTCATGTGGACAGGCTAAAGAATAGCAGGGATAAGCATATCCTGTATGGCCATGATTGTCATACATACATACACTATATATTCCCTATATAGTTCACTACTTTTGACCACAGCCCTGTGGAAATAGGTAATAGGGTACCATTTAGGATATAACTCCAATGAACCCAGTAAAATAAATTTTTGGGGTTTGTGATGAAAAGTTGCGACTGTGACTAACCTACAATCTTCTGCACGAGCGCTTGCGTGGCAGCCATGCGAGGCTTGGGTGTTTCCAGTTTATCACACTTGTGGTCATCTTGGTGACGGTGGCTGGAGAATAAAGAAAATGGGGGTATGAGAGGAGCTTTTAACACACCCATCATCTGTCTTGCCACTGCGGGCGGTCCACAGCTAGATCTCAAAGAAATATATTTTCTTACATGACATTTTTTTAAAGGAATATTTCGAACAACATATTAACCTAATTTTGGCCAAGGGATCCATGGAATAAGTTGAGGGTGTAATAAAAAAACAATGTAATATTATTAATCTAAAATGTATGTTATTAATCCTGGGAAACATGGGCCTGGGAGGCTCACAGGGATATTGGTATCCACAGTGCTCCACCAATTATCCATTTGTCAATTTATAATACTTCTTGTATTCCCAGAAAATTTTAAAAATCAAATACATAAATGCACTGTAATTTAAAATGTGCGTCAGCATGCTTCCGTTCGGGTAAGTCCATCTTGAGACCCTGTAGCCAGTATACACTTCCCCAAAATAGAATGAGGAAAGAAACCGCTCAGGGATTTTAACCATGACGCCAATGATGACTAAAACAGTTACAGAGTTTAATGGCTGTGATGGGAGAATACAAGGTTGTGGATCCATCCTCAGTTTTCACTCCACAATACTAGCCTAAATGACAGTGAAAAAAGGGACAGCAGTACAGAATAAAAATATTCCAAAACATGCATCCTGTTTGCAATAAAGTAAAACTAAAGTAAAACTGCAAAAAATGTGGCAAAGAAATTAACTTTATGTCCTAACACATCATTGTGTACCACTCTTCATATTTCTAAGCATGGCGGTGGCTGCATCATGTTATGGGTATGCTTGTCATCGTCAAGGACTAGGACGTTTTTTAAGGATAAAAACAAACTGAATAGAGCTAAGCATAGGCAAAATCCTAGAGGAAAAACCTGGTTCAGTCTGCTTTCCAACAGACATTGGGAGAACAAATGTACCTTTCAGCAGGACAATAACCTAAAACACAAGGCCAAATATACAATGGAGTTACATACCAAGACGAATGTTCCCGACTGGCCTAGTTACAGGTTTGGCTTAAATCAGCTTGAAAATCTATGGTAAGACTTGAAAATGGCAATCGAGACATGAACAACCAACTTCACAGAGCTTGAAGAATTGTTTTAAGAATAATGAGCAATTTTGTCAAATCCAGGTGAGTAAAGCTCTTAAAGACTTACCAGAAAGACTTTCAGCTGTAATCACTGCGAAAGGGGATTCAATGTATTGACTCAGGGGTGTGAATACTTATGTATATGGATATTTCTATATTCCATATTCAATAAATTTACAAAAATATCTAAAAACATGTTTTCACATTGTCATTATGGGGTATTGTGTGTAGATGGGTGAGAAAAAATAAGCAATTTAATCAATTTGGAATTCAGGCTGTAACAATAAAATGTGGAATAAGTAAAGGGGTATGAATACTTTCTAAACGCACTGTATGATCACTCAAGAAATCTGTCATTAACAGACATTCTGGCCAAGGAGATTTTAGTCGCGTAATTTTACATCTATCTAAAATGTTTGGTGCAGTATTTCTCAAGTGAAAAATTTGCATGTCTCGTTGAATGACAGCACTTCATTGAAGAATCCCTATTGTTGACCAATCACCTACAAAGGGGCGTAGACTTCAGCTTGCCTCAATAAAAAAAATTGTGCGCATGAACAGGCGAAGGTCACAAAATATCATCATACTATACACTGTTTATACAAAAGTATGTGGACACCCCATCAAATGAGTGGATTTGGCTATTTTGTAAAAATTTAATCTGTATTTAACTAGGCAAGTCAGTTAAGAACAAATTCTTATTTACAATGAAGGCCTAGTTCAGGGGCAGTATGACAGATTTTTACCTTGTCAGCTCAATCTAGCAACCTTTTGGTTACTGGCCCAACGCTCTAACCACTAGACCGCCCCTATTTCAGCCCCACCTGTTGCTGACAGGTGTATAAAATCGAGCACACAGCCATGCAATCTCTATAGACAGATATTGGCAGTAGAATGGCCTTAACGAAGAGCTCAGTGACTTTGAACGTGGCACCATCATAGGATGCCACCTTTCTAACAAGTCAGTTTGTCACATTTCTGCCCTGCTAGAGCTGCCTCGGTCACCTGAAAGTACTGTTATTGTGAAGTGGAAAAGTCTAGGAGCAACAACGGCTCAGCCGCGATGTGGTAGGCCACACAAGCTCACACAGGACAGCCGAGTGCTGAAGTGCGTAAAAATGTCTGTTCTCGGTTGCAACACTCACTACCGAGTTTCAAACTGCCTCTGGAAGCAACGTCAGCACAATAACTGTTAATCAGGAGTTTCATGAAATGGGTTTCATCGGCCGAGCAGCTGCACACAACCCTAAGATCACCATGCGCAATGCCAAGCGTCGGCTGGAGGTGTAAAGTTCGCCACCATTGGACTCTGGAGCAGTGGAAACGTGTTCTCTAGAGTAATGAATCACGCTTCACCATCTGGCAGTCCGACAGACGAATCTGGGTAAGCAACAGTGTAAATAGATATAGAATAAAAATACTTAATGACTGGGTTGTGTCTCTGGCAACCTAACCGCTAGAATGAACGGCCTGCCGGCTTGGCTCGCAACCATAGATGTGTCGGGGCAAGACCTATATTTTTGTTGAGGGATGAAATAGTAACCTATGTATACAATTATTAAAATTAAAGTTTTTTAAATTTAATTTAATTAGAATGGCCCTAGGCCTCACTTTCCGATCCAACAGGTCCCAGACGTGCTCAATGGGATTGCGATCCGGGCTCTTCGCTGGCCATGGCAGAACACTGACATTCCTGTCTTGCAGGAAATCACGCACAGAACGAGCAGTATGGCTGGTGGCATTGTCATGCTGGAGGGTCATGTCAGGATGAGCATGCAGGAAGAGTACCACATGAGGGAGGAGGATGTCTTCCCTGTAACACACAGCGTTGAGATTGCCTGCAACATCAGTGCCTGACCTCACTAATGCTCTTGCGGCTGAATGGAAGCAAGTCCCCACAGCAAATTTCCAACATCTAGTGGAAAGCCTTCCCAGAAGAGTGGAGGCTGTTATAGCATCAAAGGGGGAACAACTCCATATTAATGCGCATGATTTTGGAATGAGATGTTCTATGAGCAGGTGTCCACATACTTTGATAATGTAGTGTGTGCACAAACTGTTCCAAACTATTTTGGATGGGATGTATTGCTGTCTCTACCTTCGTGCTGTTGTCTGTGCCCAATAATGTTTCTACCATGTTTTGTGCTGCTACCATGTTGTCTTACTACCATGTTGTTGTCATGTTGCTACCATGCTGTATTGTCATGTGTTGCTGCCTTGCTATGTTGTCTTAGGTCTCTCTTTATGTAGTGTCGTGATGCGTGTTTTGTCCTATATTTATAATTTAAAAATATATAATCCCAGCCCCCATCCCCACAGGAGGCCTTTTGCCTTTTGGTAGGCCGTCATTGTAAATAAGAATTTGTTCTTAACTGACTTGCCTAGTTAAATAATGGTTAAATAAAAAATAATACAAATAAATGGGAAGCATGCGGATGCCTTTAGTTTAGCTACATCCATTTTTTTGTATGGAATATCATAATATACCCATTGATTTGTAAAGAATATAGCTTATAAATGAGCCATGAGCTTAGTTCAACTGTTGTACCCCATCAGAACCCAAAATATAAGCTTGTTCCACTAAATATTTTAAAAAGAATACTGTATAGACTCAAAACATTGTTAAAACTATAATGTAGATATCATGGACGGTCAGTCCTTGTATCTATAGCTCATTCTATGAATTTGAGAGTGGTTACATTTCTCTAGGCCCACCCCTCAGGTTTTTACCAATTGCAGGAAATTTGCTTGGAAACTGCAACATTTTCACTCCAATGCCAAGAGGTGGGCCTTTAAAATGGTCTTTCCCAGGGCCTGAGACATGGTTTGTCCAGCAATGCACTGGCAAAGTCATAGAAATAACATACACAGAGTTGTACTCTCATTCAAGGTGGTCCCTGATAAATTTGATGTCACAAAAGATGTCCCGGACCCAAAAAGTTTGAGAACCCATGCTCTACTCCTCAAACAACACATCACCTAACACTAGTTTCAGTAGATCTGGGCCCGTATTCACAAAGTGTCTCAGAATAGGAGTTCTGATTTAGGATCACCCCTGTCCATCCATTTTGAAAAGGCAAACTGATCGTAGATCAGCACTCCTTCTGAGAAACTTTTTAAATATGGTCCCTGTTCTTGTTGGAGACCAGGGCAGACAAAGAGAAAAAACATGACACTTACGCCAAACAGAAATGTTTCTGACAGTGTAGACAAATGACTGGCAACAGTTCTTTCCCTTTGCAGTCTTCAAATGTGCATGGGTATCTTGTACAGCCACCAGATATCTGGACTTCTTTTTTAACGTCCACCTGAGAAAAACATTTTCAATCATGACTGAATTCAAAATCATGAGAAAACTAGTTTGCCATTAAATCTCAACGCTGAATATGCGTCCCATTTGGCACCCTATTCCCTATATAGGGCATTACTTTTGGGTAAAAATAGTGGGTTCTGGTCAAAAGTAGGAATTAGGATGCCATTTGGGACGCAAAAACATTCTTACCACAGGACAAGCGTGCAAATCTCGACTTCTGTGTTCAAGGCTGGAAGGAAAGTAAAAAGACTTGTCTAGTAGTCAATCATAAAAACATTTTTTTTGTTTTTATATCACATTCAAACCCAAGAGCCATAGTGACTGAATTTAGTTAAACGCATATACACAAGTCAGGCCATCATATTTATCACCTGGATAAATAAAAGGTTAAACAACAACAAAAATCTAATCTTACCAGAAAACACCTCTGCAGGCATCACAAATGAATGGCAGAAAATCTGGAGGAGAAATTGACAACTCATAAAACGCATTGACAACTTCAACATAATGCCAAAATCAAAGGCTAGCAGCAGTGATTGCAAAAAGATGGTGGATAATTGAAGATGTTCCACCCAGACACTTTAATACAAATTTTTTTTTTTAGTATGCACCAATGTATTAGCAACTATTTCTGGTCTACTTATTTCGCTGTAACGTTATAAGAACCAGAAGAAAATAGGGAGTGGGATGTCATCTCTTCCTTCGCTGGTGATAGGATTGGCAAGCCACTGCTAACTGGCTAGCTATTGCTAACTGCCTATCTAGCCACTGCTAGTTTTAGCTGCCCTTGCTGACTCATTAAGGATTCAAAAGAGACTACTGGCTAACAAAGCTTTTGTCTTTCTAGCTACTTCTAGAGAGAAATAAGAGCTAAATTAAATTGGCTACACTTACAAATTGACTAAGTATTATTAACTAGCTAGCAGCTAAATGTTGTCAACAGCTTGCAAGTTAGCCAGCCTTACAGTGATTAGCATAGCCATGTAGCTAGCTAACCAGTTAGCAAGTTGGCAAAACAAACGGTAGCTACAAATACAAAAACACAACATTTAACGTTAAGCAACATAGTTCATTCTTTCGATCACATAATTCTAGTAAAAATGTTTTTTTTAATGAAAACCTGTCTGATGGCAGAACTTTATGTTACAATGTTTCCCAATGTCTAGTTCAGCCATGATTCTTCATGCGTCAAACTCAACTTTTCAACTTTGACCACAGATGTAACAATGAGACAGACATTTCACCGGATGTAAAAATGTGAAGCATACCACTCACTACCAAATACGGTGGTGGCTGGCAGTGGGAGAAGATGGAGCGAGGTGGATTTTTGCCGACATTCTGCTAATTTTCTCATCGATTAAACATTTCATCTCAATGCAGTTTTCTGTTTTCAAAACTATAAATCTGTTACGAACAGAGTGGCCAAAGTTTTGTAGAATTCACCCTTTGTCAAAGTTGTTTGTTTGTTTTGGAGTGCAAGGGCGAATTGAGTTATTGCACACGCGCACTTCACAGAGTAGGCGTTCTCTAACGGAAATGTGCAAATATATGCTAGAACGCGTCAATCGGCTCTCACTAGTTCGTGTTTGGTTCCGTCCAACGCCTTGCTTGTTCTGTCCACTATGACTATGCTCCCATTGGAAACAACAGGCTGTGGTCTATCTTATGTTACTTTTAAAAGTCTTTGCTCTGACCCTGCAACGGACTCACGTGACTAAATATAAACCACTCTCTGTCCATGATAAATTGAGACGTTGTACGAACGAGTAATGATACATTTATGAGTGATACATTGTGAAAAGGCCTACAATGCATTGTAGGTGAATTATTCCACTGTAAATGTTTTGTTTTTTAAATTATTATTGCGTTGATTATCTTGACATGAAATAATTAGATACATTTCCTAAAGCCTATCCTTTATATGCAATCTTTTCTCATAGGGGCCTAGTTATTTATCTTTGTAAAATTTACGTTTTTTCATAATACTTAGGGCCCAGGCCATTGTGTCATTCATTATAAAAGCCTATTGTTATTTTTCACGGCCTCGCCACAGGTGTCACATTTCAGGAATCGTCACTCAGGTGTGTGGGACTGGCTAGCTGTTTTTGAATTGAAGCCGTCGTACTTGAATTGCAACCTGCACCTGGCGCGACTTTCTCCAGAGAAGTTGATCTAACGAGCGACATTATAAAAGTAACTTTAACTGAATACCAAAAAAAGGCCAAAATGAGCAAAATTTCTAAATTGTTCAAGGGAAGCTCAAGTTCGAGCTCTTCTAGCCACTATCCAAGCTCTTCGAAGTCGAAACATGGTCATCGGTCTCGGACAGGACCTACCCCGCAGGAGGCCATTCACAAACTTCGAGAAACAGAGGCGATGCTGGCGAAAAAACAGGACTTCTTAGAAAATAAAATTGAACAAGAAATTATGATAGCAAAGAAGAATGGCCTCAAGAATAAACGTGGTATGTATTTGTGTGATATTGTCACGTCTGCATGATTTGGTTGGTCCATGTTGAATCACCTGAACCGAAATAATCTTTATCAATAGGATACCGCCTTTTCTGGTATAGTATTTTGTCAATACAGGGAACTCCTATAAACAGACACTAGTTTTGTGTCAGTGCTGCTTGCAGCCCAATCTTCTGTCATTAGGCTATCAGTTACTTTCTTTAATGACTCCTATCTAGGTCATACTAATTTGTGTCCTGCTGTACCCCTTCTGCCATTGCTTTTTTCTTAACTACTAAAGATGCAAATGGTACTTCTATATGCTATTTAATAATCATCGGAACCATATTTTTGTACCCCTGTACCACCAGCGGCCCTCCAGGCACTGAAGAGGAAGAAGCGTTTTGAGCAGCAGCTCACCCAGATTGACGGGACCCTCTCCACCATCGAGTTCCAAAGGGAGGCATTGGAGAATGCCAACACCAACACTGAGGTCCTGAAGACCATGGGCTACGCTGCCAAGGCCATCAAGGGGGTTCACCAGAACATGTGAGTGAACAAGGATAATAACCATTCAACACCGGGTATGCGCCGCAAACGGCACCCTATTCCCTATAGTGCACAACTTTGGTCCTTGGTAGCTATCAAACACTGTCCTTTCTCAAGATTTACTTTATTGACAATTATATGCTCCTAATTCTATTTCAACCTGAGTTTAACGTTATATCATAAAAAGGAGGATCATATTTAACTAGGCCTACTGATGGACCTACTACTATTATATTGTTCCTAAATCTTCTGTTTTCCTCCCAGGGATCTGGATAAAATTGACTCTCTGATGCAGGACATCACTGAGTCGCAGGAAGTGGCCCAGGAGATCTGTGATGCTATCTCCCGACCTTTCGGAGATGCATTTGATGAGGTAACCTATTTACTGCTCACCATTTCTCAAAAAATACATCTTATTTCATCCTCTTAGCCTATTCACTGTGACCAGTGGAGGATGCATTTATTTAGCTGCTTTATAGGCTACTTAGGTTTTGTGACTTCCTGGTTGCCAAACATGTACAATACTGCATGCATCTCATTCGGATTATCCCGCAGGATGAGCTGTTAGCAGAGCTGGCAGAATTGGAACTGGAGGAGAGCATGACGAACATGGGCAGAGTGCCCAGTGTGCCCGCCTCCAAACTGCCCACCTCCAAGCTGCCCTCAACTCGACCCAGCCAGCGCACTCGTAAGTATAGGACAAGGGCCTGCAGAATAATAAACTAGTTGAAGTGTATGCTAGTTTTTATAATACAGTCTGTGTTAAACCGACGCCAGGTAACAGTTTTGACCTCCTGCTTTACAGCGTCCAAGAAGAGGGTAGAGGATGATGAAGACATGCAGATGCTGGCAGCTTGGGCTGTGTAACTAACATACACCAGACTCTAAATGTACGAAGGTTAAATTGAATGTTTTTATCTTTTTGTTCTAATAAGTTTCTTAGGGAAGAGCCAATGATCTCTATTCTGTTGGATTGTTTTTATGCGTGTTGTACAAATATGGAAGTGAAGTATTGGAATGTGAGCTCTGACTAGGTGATTTTTATTACTGCTATATTACACTATTTTCTGTCAATGAAGGATACAGTCGCTAGTGAAAGTCTACACACTTCTCTTCACATTTAGCTTCCTTAAAATTAAAGGGATAGTTCACCTATTTTAAAACAGTGCCAGGAAACTAAACCAAAGCATGGATTGCTGTCATACTTTGTCCATAGACCGCTTACTGAGTAAGGAAACCAATAACATTTTAGCATTTGTTGCACGATTCCTATTTAAGTCATGGTACTGATATTCAATATTTTCATATCATCTATACTGAACAAAAAATTCAGACAATCCCGCAAGTGAAGAAGCCAGATGTGGAGGTTCTGGGCTAGTGTGGTAAACTTGTGGTCTGCGGTTGAGGCCAGGTGGACCTACTGCCAAATTCTCTAAAATTGTTGGAGGTGGCTTAGGGTAGAGAAATGAACATTCAATTCTCTGGCAACAGCTCTGGTGGGCATTCCTGCCGTCAGCATGCCAATTGCACGCTCCCTTAACTTGATGTCTGTGGCATTGTGTTGTGACAACTGCACATTTTAGTGGCCTTTTACTGTCCCCAGCACAAGGTGTACCAGTGTAATGATCATGCTGTTTAATCAGCTTCTTAATGTGCCACACCTGTCAGGTGCATGGATTATCTTTGTAAAGGAAAAATGCTCACTAACAGGGATGTGAACAAATTTGCGTGCAAAATGTAAATGTTTTTTGTGCGTCAAACATTTCTGGGATCTTTTTATTTCAGCTCATAAAACATGGTACCAACACTTTACATGTTGCATTTTATATTATTGTTCAGTGAATAAGTGACTTTTTGAATCTTAATCAGTTGTAGATACTTTTGTATGATTTGGTCATGGTGTGTAAAAAATGCTAATATCGGTACTATGACTTGAATGGGTTTTGTGCCACAAATGCTAAAATGTTTGCATTTAACAGTGCCAAGGAAATAAATATTGCTGTCATACCTGGTCCATAGACTGCTTAGCCTTACAGGGTAAGGAAACCAATGTGCCATTTGGGTGAACTATCCCTTTAAATCTAAAAAGTGAATCAACTGGATATTTTTTTTTCCCTAAGGATCTACACAACCAACCCCACATTTTCAAAAGTGAAATGTCTTAATTGCTTCAGTATTCTGGTAGACACATCATGTTATGGGAATGCTTGTTACCGGCAGCCTGGGAAGTTTGGCAAGATCAAAAGGAATATGAAAGGTATGCTTTTGAATACCTAACCCTGGTATAGTTTTATTTTTTCAGTGGGAAAATGTCATAAATGTAGATGCCAAAGACTGACTGTAATGGCTTTCCTATAGGTATTAAGCGTGCCTGAATGGTCTGGTCTTAGACCTGAGTTAAATCTGGTTGAAAATCAGTCAAGAATATTGAATATTGCTCCATCAATGACTCCCAACCAAATTTACTGAGCTTGAGTAATTTTGACAAAAACAATGGATAAATGTTGCCCTAAGATAAATTAGAGCTGTGAATCATTATACATAAGATTCTACCCAATGTTTAACACTGGTATGAAGATATCCACAATCAACACATATTTGTTTAATTTCTATAATTGTGGAGTAGGTTGGGAACATCTAATTTTATCAAATGTATTTAATTTGAAGACAGCAAAATGCGTAGACTTTCAATAGACACTGTACTGTATGTCCCTTATCAGTAGGCTACTTTACTTTGTAAAAGGTGCTGGGTTTGAAAAACAGATAAGTGTTAGTGAATTATAATAAAGAATATGAGTGAAGCACTATACAATGAATGTTACTTTTAGAGTTGGAGTTTCACAGAAATAAAATTTTTGTAAATATGAAGGATGTTGAAGATTTTAACAAAATAAAATTACCCCATTTGTTTTGTCATTTTCAGGAAGTTTTATTTTTTACTGCAACTTGCTCCAGTAATGTGACCACTGTCCAATGGGAGTCATTTGGTAATGCAATAGTTGGTCAAATACCTATCAGGGTCCGCACAAGCCACAAACCTCCACTGTACAATAAACTATAATCGAAGAAGGCTGCACTGTCCGCAGGAGGTTCAAAGGGGGCACCATAACACAAGTTTCACGCACACACGTCCTGCTAAAATGTATAGTCCCGCGCCGTATGTCAACCAAGCAGGAAATCCTTCTCCAGCGGATTAATTGCGGAATACAATTTTAGAATAACGAAGCACCGGCATGGAATCAGAGAAACAAGTTCAATCAACAGGTGGGTCTCAAAATATAAACGTTGTCTCAAGTCAATCGATACAACTAATCGAACAAACCTATTAAAAGCCGGTTATCGATAGTTTACGGAATGCTAACAGCTAGGTAGCTAGGTTAGCCAGTTTAACTCTGACCCGAATGTGACGCGTTTCACTTTATAGTTTACTAATTTGGCAGATGACACAGCAAGACTCCGGTTTCTTCCATAAATAACCACACATGAGATGATCAACTGGCTAGACTTTTTGTTGGCACGGACTAACGAATGAAAGTCAAAGTGATTGCTAGCTGTCTGTCCGCTATCCTCATAGACCTCAATGCACATGCGTAGGGCATGCTATATGACTTGGTTCTAAACTGGCCTTATTTAATTTTCAATAAGGGATCTGAATTTGATAAAAAGTAATATGCACCGCTAACTAACTAAAGAATCCATAGCCGCGAGAAGTAGGGGTGCCGAAGATGCTGCTGCACCCCCTGATAAATTAATTTATTCCACAAAATGAGTGAACTATGCTTAATTACTCCTGTATTAGCGGAGAAAAATACTCCTCAGGTGAAATACTCCTCAGGTGTGTGTTAAATAAACTGCTGAAACAGTATTAGCTAAAAAGTCCTTGCTAATGACTTGTGATATGTGTACCCTCAGGAGAGGATGTGCCTGACCCGGAGGAGGAGGAGAAGAGGCTGGCGGCAGCAGCCCGGGAAGCCAACCGGCTATCTGAGCTGCGGCTGGTGCTGTTGGGCTGGAGGTGGCCTGGGAAGAGCCTCACAGGCAACACCATCCTGGGCCGCGAGGAGTTCCGCCTAGAACGGGCAGCCGAGTTCTGTGTCAAGCGTCAGACTGAGGTGGAGGGGCGCCAGGTGACAGTGATAGACACGCCGGGCTGGTTCTCAGCCCAGACAACACCTCCCCTCTACCAGCAGGAGATGGTACGGGGCGCCTCTATGTGTGGTCCCCCTGGCCCCCACGCCTTCCTGCTTGTCATCCCCGTGGGCATGTTTACCGAGGTGGACCGGAGCCGCATCGAGGAGCACCTGGCCCTGTTTGGGGAGCACGTGTGGAGGCATACTATTCTGGTGTTCACTTGGGCTGAGGTACTGAGGAACATGTCCATTGAGAGACACATCAAGCGGGAGGGGAAGGATCTGCAGTGGGTGTTGGAAAAGTGCAAGAGGAGGTACTTTGTCATCAATAACTGCATATTTGGGGAGCACCCCCAACTGAGGCGGCTCATGGAGAAGATAGAGAAGGTGGTGGCGGAGGAGGGCATCTATAGCCCAGAGGAGGTGGAGGAGAAGAAACATCTGGACCAAAACCAGAACCAAAACCAGAACCGGGAGCTTGGGGCAAGGCCCAAAGTGAACTCTGCTGTAGGATTGGCCAAACTGGACGTGGACCCGCCCCACAGTGAGTGACAGCTTTACTGACAAGTCAGACATAGTCTGGTACCAGGAAACAGCAGTCTCATAGGCTAAACCTCAGACTGGGTGAAATGTATAATCTTTGCTCTTCACTCCAAAACATTTGAACTTGCATTACAGTTGTATTATTCCACTTACGGTAACTGTATTTGAATTACTCATGTAGTAGTCATGTAGTGTGGAATTGGTCTCACTACCTCTCCCCTCAACCCTTTTTAACATTTCTTCCTTCATTTTTTTCTATGCTAACCATAACTAGTCTCTCAATCCATTAGGATTGTCCAGGACAGGGCAATATTCCTCTCCAGTAATATCAATACTGCCATTAACTAGCCTAGATAGTTTCACATAGACATGACAATGACGGTTCCTTCCAATTATATTACATCTGTTATGTGTCCATTTTCAGATTCAGTGGATGGACTGACTGACTGAAGGAGAGATGGTGAGCCACCACAGTACCGATTTAAGAGCTGCTGGATCTACATCCATACATCACACGTAACCTCAAGGCCTGTATTCACACATTGTCTCAGTGTTGATCTAGAATCAGTTTGCCTTTGAGATCATAATGAATGAGACCAGTGAGGGGCGAACTAATCCTAGCACTCGTACTCTGAGACAATTTATGAATACAGACCCAGATTATTTTAGAGTTTTAAGATAATAAAAATATTTATATCAGTGTGAGCGATATTATCTGTAACTGGATGTAGGCTAACATTATGCTGTTTGAGACTGTTACCTCCCACCAATGACAGCTCTGATGAAATGTATCTATTTGGGGTTTAGATTTTTACTGATTTGGTTTGCACATGAAATTTTAAAAGAAATATGACCAAGAACAAGAAAAAAATCACAGACATTCATACAGGACGATGAAAGAAACCCTAAATGACCAATCTGTACTAGTATTTTTTTTATTTTACCTTTATTTAACGAGACATGTCAGTTAAGAAGAAATTCTTATTTTCAATGACAGCCTAGGAACAGTGGGTTAACTGCCTTGTTCAGGGGCAGAACGACAGATTTTTACCTTGTCAGCTCGGGGATTCGCTCTTGCAACCTTTCGGTTACAAGTCCAACGCTCTAACCACTAGGCTACCTGCTACCTGCCTAGTGGTTAGAGCGAGGGCCTAGTATATGCTACCTGCCTAGTGGTTAGCGCTAGGGTAGATAGAGGGCCTACCCTTTGCTCCATGAAGGGAGGATAATGGGAAAACTACAGTACGAGACAAGTCTCTCTGAGGCTGGGACTGAGACAGGGAAGTCCCTATGATACTTCTTAACCAAGTATTTACAGTACATACTAGAAAGCAGGGCTCTACAGAGCAACCATTTCACTCTCATATGAAAATAGATGTGAGAAAATGAGAAAATAGATGTGTGTTGATCAAGTATGAACACATGTGCGACTTGTGATTTATGGCCCCAGAAAATATTTTCTGTAGACATTTTCAAAGTATTTGTTTGTGTGATTAGCTACCTCTTAGCTAACTACAAAATCCATATAGCTATCCCACCTCGAGCAGCAACAGAGCCTGGGGGGGCTGTGCGCACTGAGGGAAGTGCTGAACGATACATTTTTAAGAAGCGCACTGGCTTAGAAGTTGGTCGAATTTACCCGAAAGTCTACTAAAGTGGGACTTTGTCCTCGTGTTTCTTGGCAGTTTACATCGTTTTGTTCACTCTCTATTTTTTATTTTTTTTTATGTTAGAGTTTGCTCAACTGCTAGCGAAAAGACACGTCGGAGAATATCATCTCTCACAGACAGACATGTGAGTCCCACCGTTACAATGGTAAAGGCCCTCCCTTTAAAGAGGCAGTTGAACATTTGTCTCGCCTAAGTGACTCATATTTAAGGTTAAATTGTAATTGATTGAGCATGGAACACTCTTAAAACCTTTTATTCATCAACTTTTTTTTAAGTCCTACATTTTTCTATTTAGGAGCACATGTGCTCATTGTAAAACATGTCAGTGTAGAGCCCTGGACAGGTATTCTCTAGAATTGCACTACTAGGTTTTAAAATGTTTAATAATTGTCTGCGAAAATGTTGTTCGGGGAATTGTGTGTGGAAAAGTTACCCAATTGTGACCAAACCTAAATTGGCATTTAGGACAATGTTTTATCAAGCACTTGAAGTGCAGGTACTGTTTTACTCTAGTAGAGAATACAAATATCTATGTCTGGTTTTGTTCATGGGTGTGAAATGTTACATAAATATACAAAATCCACATGTATCAAACCCAACCTTCTATGCAAGCGTATAGCTACTGAAATGTAATTTAAAATGTAATTGTGTAATGATAAATTAATGACACATTGCATTTCATTTTTATATAGAATTTTGGCAGCTATATGTTTCCATAACACTCTAAGTAGGGTCGCTTAATTATTCAGATTAGTTAGAAATTAAACATGAATTACTAATCTGATGTAGAATTGCAACATGGCCCATGTTGATAGCATTGCAATAGGCTTAACACTGTGAGTACAAGTATGTCTCTTATCATATCATTATTGTCATCATATTATAATTTTTATATTATATACTGTAGGTCTTTTATTCTTAATTTCTTGATATTCTGACAATCAATACTAGCTAGTGGTAGGTACATGCACTAACTAACATCCAGTGGTGGGTATATTATGTATTTCTTTCAATGTTGATAATATATACAAACCATTTTACAAACATCTCCATACTGATGATACGCATTGATGTTACATAATATTCTGTTAGCTACACTTACGTGAATGCACATGGGCTGTAAGGGTTCTGAGTCAAGCAAAGTATCAGCACAGAAATATCTTAAAAGTTCTGTTTCGAGTTACCGCTGGTTGAGGGAGATGAGGTAAGTGTCATCTCTAGTCAGTGCAACTAGAGTAGTCTTTTGTTTCCCTTTATGATTGATGCTGTTTTGTTTGTGTGAAAAAAAACTATGATTTCTATATTTTGTCTATTGCTGTAGTAGACAATTCTATTTTTCCTAAAGTATCCAAATAAAGTGTATATTTTACTGAAATTTATGCGAACCTGTGACCTCCAGTGTTTTTGTCAAGTCCTTACTATCTGAAGGCAAAATATCAATTTATCTTTCCTCAATTCCTTGTATGCCCTCCGCTCCGGCTCATAATCCATTGGAGGAGAAGCTCAGAGGGAAGGGACCATGGATCTTCTCCTTCAATATGGTTAAGAAGGCAAGGAGATTTGAGGAATCACAGAAAGACAAGTTGAGACCGACACTTGCTGATGACGGCTGATTGAGTGTTGTTTAAAGATTGCTATATCCTGGTCAATGTGTGGACTACCAAGTTCAGAGCCTGGTTTTGATTCAACATTTTACTAAGGATCTTCTACCATGTATAGATTGTCCCTTTTTAAGTGGAGTCCTTGGTGTATCAGTCAATGGGGTGTGTGTCAGTGATTGAGATGTTATTGAAGTCAATAATGATTCATTAGAGATACTGCCAAAATCAACAGGCAGGCTGACAAATGAGAAGTTTTTTTTATGCTAACCATATGGATTTCTGCACTATTTCTCTCAAACACACTGACGTGTGAACCGATCAATTCCAATATTTAAACTAGATTCAATGAAGACATTGCTGTGGCAAAGTAATTAACTGCATGACAAATAATGGAATGTTTGGAGGAAGTGTTTTTAAGCTGAAATGCTACTTAAAAAAGCTAGGCTACTATAAAGCTACTAATAAAATGGACACCATTTGGGTATTTTATTCGGATCCCCATTAGCTGCTACTCAGCATAGACCAGCATAGGCTGGTGACTAGCCTTCGTTGTGTTTTCGCTGGTACAGTGAAAGAACATAATTTTTTTTTGAGTGTATGCTGGTCCAACATGTTCAAACTGCAAAAATACGTCTCATTCATTCGTCTTTCTAACCAGTGTTGCCAACTAATTTTCAGGGTAAGTTGCTAGAGGCAGGTTGATTTGTTGCTAAAAGACGTGATGTCATTGCGTGATGACGTAAAACTTCGTCATTACGTAGAATACGCAATAACGTTACTCAAATTGACTGGCCATCTCGGCAAAAAAATATGATTTGACATTTGTTCAGGTACAGACACCCACTCTTTTCTGTACAATTTTGATTGATACATGTTGATTGATGTTGTAAGTTCTGTTCAAGATCAAACATTCGTGACCAACTATATTCATTGGGTTTGGCTCGTCGAACCCGTAATACTGCAGCTGCAGTCAGCCAACAATGATTTGCAATTTGCTGAAATTGCTGCTAGCCTGCTGCTGGCGACGTCACTCACAATGCACTTTTACAGCCAGGCACGTGTGTTGTGACTGAGTGTGTGACAGAGAAAATCGTTGTGTCATTTAGAGGGAAAATGCTTGCACAAAACCCTGACCTCAATCCTATAGAACATTTGTGGGCAGAACGGAAAAGGCGTGTGCGAGCAAGGAGGCCTACAAACCTGACTCAGATCAAATTTTATTTGTCACATACACATGTTGATGCGAGTGTAGATGTTAATGCGAGTGTAGCGAAATACTTGTGCTTCTAGTTCCGACAATGCAGTAATAACCAACGAGTAATCTAACCTAACAATTTCGCAACAACTACCTTATAAGCACAAGTGTAAAGGGACGAAGAATATGTACATAAAAATATATGAATTAGCTGCGCCTCCAGAGTCTCTGGGTACGCGCCCAGGCTCTGTCGCAGCCGGCCGCGACCGGAAGGTCCGTGGGGCGACGCACAATTGCCCTAGCGTCGTCCGGGTTAGGGAGGGTTTGGCCGGTAGGGATATCCTTGTCTCATCACGCTCCTGTGGCGGGCCGGGCGCAGTGCGTGCTAACCGAGGGGGCCAGGTGCACGGTGTTTCCTCCGACACATTGGTGCGGCTGGCTTCCGAGTTGGAGGCGCGCTGTGTTAAGAAGCAATGCGGCTTGGTTGGGTTGTGCTTCTGAGGACGCATGGCTTTCGACCTTCGTCTCTCCCGAGCCCGTACGGGAGTTGTAGCGATGAGACAAGATAGTAATTAATAGCGATTGGATACCACGAAAAAAAAATGGGGAGAAAAGGGGATAAAAAAAAATATATATATATATATTTATATATATGAATGAGTGATGGTACACAACGGCATAGGCAAGATGCAGTATATGGTATAGAGTACAGTATATACATATGAGATGAGTAATGTAGGGTATGTAAACATTATATTAAGTGGCATTGCTTAAAGTGGCTAGTGATACATTTTTTACATACATTTTTCCATTATTGAAGTGGCTGGAGTTGAGTCAGTATGTTGGCAGCAGCCACTCAATGTTAGTGGTGGTTGTTTAACAGTCTGATGGCCTTGAGAAGCTGTTTTTCAGTCTCTCGGTCCCTGCTTTGATGCACCTGTACTGACCTCGCCTTCTGGATGATAGCGGGGTGAACAGGCAGTGGCTCGGGTGGTTGTTGTCCTTGGTGATCTTTATGGCCTTCCTGTGACATCGGGTGGTGTAGGTGTCCTGGAGGGCAGGTAGTTTGCCCCCCGTGATGCGTTGTGCAGACCTCACTACCCTCTGGAGAGCCTTACGGTTGTGGGCGGAGCAGTTGCCGTACCAGGCGGTGATACAGCCGAAAGGATGCTCTCGATTGTGCATCTGTAAAAGTTTGTGAGTGCTTTTGGTGACAAGCCGAATTTCTTCAGCCTCCTGAGGTTGAAGAGGCGCTGCTGCGCCTTCTTCGCCACGCTGTCTGTGTGGGTGGTCCAATTCAGTTTGTCCGTGATGTGTATGCCGAGGAACTTAAAACTTTCTATCCTCTCCACTACTGTCCCGTCGATGTGGATAGGGGGGTGCTCCCTCTGCTGTTTCCTGAAGTCCACGATCATCTCCTTTGTTTTGTTGACGTTGAGTGGGAGGTTATTTTCCTGACACCACACTCCGAGGGCCCTCACCTCCTCTCTGTAGGCCGTCTCGTCGTTGTTGGTAATCAAGCCTACCACTGTAGTGTCGTCTGCAAACTTGATGATTGAGTTGGAGGCGTGCATGGCCACGCAGTCGTGGGTGAACAGGGAGTACAGGAGAGGGCTCAGAATGCACCCTTGTGGGGCCCCAGTGTTGAGGATCAGCGGGGTGGAGATGTTATTACCTACTCTCACCACCTGGGGGCGGCCCGTCAGGAAGTCCAGTACCCAGTTGCACAGGGCGGGGTCGAGACCCAGGGTCTCGAGCTTGATGAGGGTACTTGGAGGGTACTATGGTACTATGTTAAATACTGAGCTGTAGTCGATGAACAGCATTCTCACATAGGTATTCCTCTTGTCCAGATGGGTTAGGACAGTGTGCAGTGTGGTTGCGATTGCGTCGTCTGTGGACCTATTGGGGCGGTAAGCAAATTGGAGTGGGTCTAGGCTGTCAGGTAGGGTGGAGGTGATATGGTCCTTGACTAGTCTCTCAAAGCACTTCATGATGACGGAAGTGAGTGCTACGGGGCGGTAGTTGTTTAGCTCAGTTACCGTAGCTTTCTTGGGAACAGGAACAATGGTGGCCCTCTTGAAGCATGTGGGAACAGCAGACTGGGATAAGGATTGATTGAATATGTCCGTAAACACACCAGCCAGCTGGTCTGCGCATGCTCTGAGGACACGGCTGGGGATGCCGTCTGGGCCTGCAGCCTTGCGAGGGTTACTCACCTCGGCTGCAGTGAAGGAGAGTCCGCAGGTTTTGGTAGCGGGCCGTGTCAGTGGCACTGTATTGTCCTCAAAGCGAGCAGGAGGAAGTGGCCAAAGTTCACCCAACTTATTGTGGGAAGCTTGTGGAAGGCTACCCGAAACGTTTGACATAAGTTAAACAATTTAATGGCAATTCTACCAAATACTAATTGAGTGTATGTAAACTTCTAACCCACTGGGAATGTGATGAAAGAAATAAAAGCTGAAATAAATCATTCTCTCTACTATTATTCTGACATTTCACATTCTTAAAATAAAGTGGTGATCCTAACTGAGCTAAGACAGGGAATTTGTACGAGGATTAAATGTCAGGAATTGTGAAAAACTGAGTTTAAATGTATTTGGCTAAGGTGTATGTAAATGTCCCGACTTCAACTGTATATATAAATTATAATTAGCCTATTTTGCATGTTATTTTGACATTCATTCGTGTTACAGTTTGCAAACAATGTGAAAAGAAATCTTTGAGTTCATAAAGTCGCACACAAACATGGTTTCTTGAGTAAGGCAGCTCCAAAAGGCAGGTGTTTCAGTCTAGCTCAGTGCTTTCTGTGGTGGAGGGGCAGCCAGCGAAAGCACAGAGTGTAGGCGTCGGTAATTCACTCTAGTTGCGCCGTGATAGGCTTAGTGTTCTGTCACTCATGGGGATACTACATCATCGCAGAATCCTCAGGGAGAGCTAGGCAGTTCAAGCCCTCTTGGGTGCTAAGCATAGATTTACATTTGAAGCGCCCGTCCAAGAAGGCTCAAGGTCATTGGCCACAGATAAAATTATGTCAAATCATGCTATATCTACCATAGATTTGATTGGACTGATCTTGTCAACATCATACTTTCAAAATCTTAGCTAGCTAGCTAGACAAGCAGTCATCATCATGAATCACATTGACAATCTACCGGCAAATCCTTTGCAATCCCTGTCATATGAAGAGAAAGCATAGATAAAACATATCAGTGCTCATCAGCCATTGGACATAAACAATACAGAACAAGTAAGAAATTGTAAATGCAACAATGAGTGGTTTGGAAGGAATCAGTATTTTGCTTCCCTGCCTGCTATTTGGTGGAGAGGATGTGTGGTCCAAGTCTGGGTTTAAGGATTTATAACATCTGTCTGAAAGGGTCACTTTTCTAAGCTTAAAAGGATAAACATTCACACGCTAGGTTGAATACATTGGCCATGCTTTCAATTCAGCATGACTTTGGAACTCGGAAATCTCAGACTTCGGTGCGCTCGAGACAACTGGGAACTTAGAAAAAATCGAGCCCCGGCTGGGAAAATAGACTGAACAAAAAATATTAACGCAACATGCAACAATTTTCAAGGATTTTACTGATTTACAGTTCATATAAGGAAACCAGTGAATTGAAATAAATTCATTAGGCTCTGATCTGTGGATATCACATGACTGGGCAGGGGTGCAGCCATGGATGGGTCTGAGAGGGCATAGGCCCACCCACCTGGCAGCCAGACCCAGCCAATAAGAATGAGTTTTTCCCCACAAAAGGGCTTTATTACAGACAGAAATAATCCTCAGACGATCCCGCAGTTGATGAAGCCGGATGTAGAGGTCCTTGGTTGGTGTGGTTACACGTGTTCTGCAGTTGTGAGGCCGGTTGGACATACTACCAAATTCTCTAAACGACATTGGAGGCGGCTTGTGGTACAGAAATGAACATTAAGCTTTGGTGGACATGCCAATTGCACGCTCCCTCACAACTTGAGACATCTGTGGCATTGTGTTGTGTGACAAAACTGCACATTTTAGTGGCCTTTTATTGTCCCCAGCACAAGCTGTTCATGCTGTTTAATCAGTTTCTTGATATGCCACATCTGTCAGGTGGATTAATTATCTTGGCAAAGGAGAAATGCTCACTTAACAGGGATGTAAATAAATTTGTGCACAACATTTGAGAGAAATAAGCTTTTTGTGCAAATGGAAATATCTGGGATCTTTTATTTCAGTTCATGAAAAATGGGACCAACACTTTACATGTTGCGTTTATATTTTTGTGCAGTATATTTTCCTTACTTTTTGACCACATAGGTCTACTAAAATTCTTCAAATGGTAAGTTGCATCTCTCTCTCTCTCTCTATGCACTTTTTATTGAGTTACACAAATCCACAAGGAGTCAGTAGGAACCATATTTATTTAAGCAAGTCAGCCATATCAGCTATGGTTTTTCAAAAGGCAGTAAATGAGGCTGAATAAACTTTTCCGCTGCCAGATGAGGCTCCGCTGAGGTGTAGCGGTGGTAAGGATTCACTCCCATGTTTCTGAAATGAAACCTTTTAAAAATATATATATTTTTAATTGGACCTTTATTTAACTAGGCAAGTCAGTGAAGAACAAATTATTTTTTATAATGACAGCCTACCCCGGCCAAACCCGGACGACGATGGGCCAATTGTGCGCCGCCCTATGGGACTCCTAATCACGGCCTGGATGTGATTCAGCATGGATTCGAACCAGGGACTGTAGTGACACCTCTTTCTGGGCACCGTTTGTCACCGTTATAGTGCAATTCATGTATTGTTTAGGGTTGTGTTGTGTAGTGGCTTTGCTAGTATGCATTAAAAATGAGTTTGCCCACCAAGATTTACATGCTAAAATTGCCACTGCAAACATCCTGCCCCCTCCCCTGACAATCCCACCCACAGTGATTGATTGACAGGCCAAACTATTAAATGGATAGTTCACCCAAATTACATAATGACACATTGGGTTCCTTACCCTAAGTGTCCACAGCAGCAGAGCCAATAAAATACATAATTTGAAGAAGAAAAATAATTGTGGTAATTCATATCTTGCAGTAAAACTCTGAATATGACTTGAATCTCAAGAGAAGAAAGGTTTCAAAACTGTCCTGAACATATAGGCCTAGACAATATCCGAAACAACTAACAATTACTTTTTATTGCAAAGTCATGTCTTTGTAATCAATTCCAAAACTAAATTCACCAATCTGCGGAGTAAAATCGTTAGAGTATTCAATAATTTATCTGTGTATTCTGGAAGGAATAAAAATGCATTAGAATGTACCAGAGGCCACCAAAATAGCTTGTTTCGCAAAAGAAATATGCGGGGGGCAATCACCCCCAGGCCCACCCAGCCCGGACTCACTGGCTTGCTACTTTTTCTACTAAATGTACTTAAGGAAAACACTGTCACCAGCGAAAACACAACGAAAGCCGGATCACCTGCAAAAACACAATGAAGGCTGGCCTACCAATGAAAACAACGAAGGCTGTTCACCAGTGAAAACACAACGAAGGCTGTTCACCAGTGAGAACACAATGAAGTCTGGTCTGGTCAGACCAGCTTGACCAGCATAGACCAGCTTGCAATTTATACTGGTCTATACTGGGTTTTTTTCAGCATGGAAGACTATCATTTGAACTCAATTGCATCCTATTCCAAATGGACCTGTACGCTATGAAAAGGTTGCACCACTAGATGGCAATAAGACATCATGTTTGTACTTATAAAACCCAGCAGTCAGTTGACAAAACCTACAAAAATAATGCTATGGTATTAATATTAGATGGGTGGTTGCCAGGGTTTTACCAGATTATTATGCTCATGGACATGTTGTTTAATATACTATAACAATACTATAATATATGTATAATTACGCAATAAGGCCAGAGGAGGTGTGGTATATGGCCACTATACCACGGCTAATGGCTGTTCTTATGCACGACGAGTGCCTGGATACAGCCCTTAGCCGTGGTATATTGGCCATATACCACAAACCCCCGAGATGCCTTATTGATATTATAAACAGGTTACCAACGTAATTAGAGTAATACAAATATGTTTTGTCATACTCGTGGTATACGGTCTGATATACCACGGCTGTCAGCCAATCAGGATTCAGAGCTCGAACCACCCAGTTTATAATAAATTATAGTACAGTGTTGGACTGCCGTCTGACACCACTACAAACCACTGACAGTATAGAGGAATCCTCTTGACGATCGGCAGTGCACCTCTCCATTCCCTACATTCCCTCTACACCTGAGATGGGGTATAGAGTCATGTAGAAATGTTGATGGTGCTTCAGATGGTGTCCCTGGAGCTTTCTTCTGCATGTCTCTGTCCTTTTTTACAGTGTTACTCCTGTTTAGTGTATTTCCCCAGCGGTAGTGTTTGGTGAAGCAGGTTCTGGTGACAGTCCGGATATATGATGAGTATTCCTCAAAGGGGGGGTTTCTGGATTGGTGACTTTTTCTTTACAATGGCTATTCTTTTCTGTTTCCTACAGGGATGGTTTAAAATGCTTCCATCTAGCTGTTATTTATTTACCACATCACGGTTTTTAGGAAGAATGGGATGACAATTGTGTGTGTGTGTGCACCCACATGTTGGTGTGTGTGTGGTCCACTCTCTGACTCCTCATGCACAGAAAGCTCCAGGTGCTGGCTTTGGATCCCCCCTAACACACTCCACTGGTCCATCGCTGCAGTGCTGATCCTAAAAACACACAAACGTTTTACTTAAACAAGTCTAGCAGCAGTGACTTCCCCAGCCAGTCAAAGAGCCCCTCATATCTCAACATCTGCTCGATGAAACCTGCTTTCAATTTATCCCCAAACACACCTGTTTACACGCACGCACGCACACACACACACACACACACACACACACACTTCTTGTTTACAAAGTCAGAATCACAGCCTCAGTGAGACGCATCCAGACAGACACTCATGCTGCTGCGCCGTGTGTAGCCTAGCTGTCAGACACAGAGTTGCCGAGCTCATCCGAAACTTTAATTAAATCTGCCCGTGTTGGAGATACATTTTTTTAACAACCGACAGGCTTCTGTTGTGTAAAGACTGTAGACAGTTCTGCTGTCTTCACGTGTTGTTTGATGGGAAGAGAGTTATCAATTTGCATTTGTGTATCAGCTTCAAAAAGGCATTATCCCCCGGCTTCTGTCTAATTGCGATCATCTGTATATGCACACAAAACTGAGCACAGCCACTAAACAGCCTCTCAAGAGACAGAAAACTTTAAATGGATTTTGGATTATACCAACTGAAGTTTTTGGTGTCATATTTAAATGAAACATATCTGTTAGGGGGTCTAGTGGCTTGGGGGTACAGAATACTAAGGTTTAATACAAGCATCCTGTGTCTGTCTCTCGTCTCACTCTGTGTGCGCTATTCATTTATTTATCCACAACAGCAGGGATTATAAGATTCAACAGTGAATTTGGGTTGGATAGGACAGTTTTGCAGCTGCTAGAGGGGTTTTTGGAACTCAATGATTTATAACAAGCTTGGCATTTGAATGAGATACCGCCACAATATTTCCTCTTAACCCTCATCATATAACCCTTAACCCTCACCTCAAAACTTTATTTCAGGAGAGATTGTAGCCACTGCTTTGGCTGAATTGCTTTGAGAAACACATTGATGTAGAGGCTAGACCCAGCAGACTACCTTACTTTACCCAGCCGTAGTCATTTCACCTTTGCCTCTATGCCTCAAACATCCTTTCTTCGTTATTTTTTAACATCTTTTTATATCAAGCCGGGGAAAAATACTGACTACCCTAGCGCTCCACTGAGGAAAACACTCTTCTTGCTGATTCCTCCTCAGAGATGGAGAGCTGTCAGCAACACACACACACACACACACACACACACACACACACACACACACACACACACACACACACACACACACACACACACACACACACACACACACACACACACACACAGCGGTGGAGAAAGTACTCGATTGTCATACTTGAGTAAAAGTAAAGATACCTTAATAGAAAAAGACTCAAGTAAAAATGAAAGTCACCCAGTAAAATACTACCTGAGTAAAAGTCAAAGTATTTGATTTTAAATTAAGTAAATGCAATTGCTAAAATGTACTTAAGTATCAAAAGTAAAAGTAGAAATCATTTCAAAGGACTTATATTAAGCAAACTAGACGGCGCAATTGTCTTTATTTTTTTATGTATCGATAAGCAGGAGCACACTCCAACACCCAGACATCATTTACAAACGAAGCATTTGTGTTTAGTGAGTCCGCCAGATCAGAGGCAGAAGGGAGGACCATGTGTTGTCCTGATAAATGCGTAAATTGGACCATTTTCCTGTCCTGTTAGGCATTCAACATTTAACGAGTACTTTTGGGTGTATGGCGCAAAAAAGTAGATTATTTTCTTTAGGAATGAAGAAAAGTAAAAGTTGTCAAAAATAGAAATCGTAAAGTACAGATACACCCCAAAACAACTTAAGTAGTACTTTAAAGTATTTTTTTACTTAAGTACTTTACACCACTGCTCACACAGCAGGATGGACCAACAGCCTTCAAAGGAAACCATGAAGGACTCTGCTGGAGGGAAGGGAAACACAGAACTCATCGGGGGGAGGATAAGAGACTGACCGAAAGGGGCAGCACAGCACGGTCACCAGGGCTGTCTCTCTTGTGTTGCTACTTAGGTATTAATAATGAATTATACTTGTAGTGTACAATTCCCCAATGTCACAACAGTAACTACTAAGTCAGACATTTGAGGTGAACAGAAAAGTGGAAAACAAGATTTAAACAACATTCTTTATTTCAAATGTAATCAAAATGACAGTAGTTACAGAAATGACAGACAGCTAGGGTACTGTGTGATTTTTGAGTCTCTCGTTGTCATGTCCTACAGAGTTTTGCAATGAGATCGGAAACAAAAGATAGGGTCACAGCTTAGAAGAAATGTGAATCTTCCTCCGTCTTCCATTTTGAGTTCAGGCAATCACCGTGGAACAAGACTTGTACCTGTATGAGCTACATTGTTCGTTTTAAGTCATTGGTCTGTAGAAAAAGCAACAGCACTCTGCAGTATTTTAATCTCAACAACAGCACAACTGGTGCGTTTAGACAGGCAGCCCAATTCTTATATTTTTTTCACTAATTAGTCTTTTGACAACGATCTGATGTGAAAAGATCTGATGTGATTGGTCAAAAGACCAATTAGTGGGGAAAAGATCAGAATTGGTCTGCCTGTCTAAACGCAGCAAATGTTGCTTTTCTTATTCTAAAAAAGCTAAAGTTAAGAGAATGTTGGTTGAAAGCCATCAGGCCATTCAGTGATTACTGGAGTAACTTGAATAGGCTTTCTTATCCCAAACAACTAGTTTGAAAATGTTGCAATCACTGTCTAACACAGACTGAACACTTAGGCCTACTGAATGCCCCCCACTTCATCCTCCAAGTTTGTTTACAAAACCCAAACCCCTCTATCAGCTCCATCCTCAGTCCACTTCGTCTGCGTCCCAAATGGCAACCTATTTCCTTTATAGTACACTGCCTTTCACTAGAGCCTTATGGGTCCTGGTCCAAAGTAGTGCACTAAATGGGGAATAGAATGCCATTTGGGACACAGTTTGAGTGGTTATAAAAACATTTGCCGTTTTAGGTGGCAGCAGAACATGCAGATGTCCCAGAGAGCTCAAACAACACAGCATTTCTTCACAAGGGAAGACTGAGCCAATCTCAAAGCAGTGGTTGCATCCCAAATAGCATCCTATTCCCTGTATAGTGCACTTTGTAGGGAATAGTGTAGCATTGGGGACTACAGCATTTGGCTGTAGCCATGGAAAAGCTATGAGGGTAGTCACGTGTCCCCCCCCCCCCCCCCCCCCCCCCACCCCACCCCCCATCGACTCTTTAACATTGTTTTGGGAAAAAATCGTAATGATCAGTAGATGGTTGCTGTGCTCAGTAACTCCACCTCTGTAGATGGACTTGTTATGAATGGGGTTGTGTTGAGCTCTTGAGCAGCTGATGAATCATTCATCCTATACGAGCATGTGCGCGCGTGTGTGTGTGTGCGTACGTTGCACGCGTCTGTGTGAGTGTGTGCCTATGTCTCTGCGTGTGTTTTGAGTTGAATGTAGGCCTGTGGCGGTGTCCTCAAAGTGGTGAGTGCAATATGAAAATAGTGGATTGATTCAACGTTAAGGGGCGAGATAGATTTGGACTTGGTGGGGAATGAAGTGAGAGATTGTGAACATGGGACACAGAGTAGAAGAGGTCTCCATGGTGGAGAACATCGTAGTATAATGACAAAATAAACATTGGGATGGGTCTTTGGTCTCAGTGCAATGGGGGATTAATTCATCATCAATGATGTAACCCTAAATAATTCCCAATCATTATCACTAAACTTTTGAAAATAAAAAAATGCATAATGAAGTTTGATGAATGTTATATTGCACATTTGAGATATATATTTTTTGTATAATCTATTTATTTCTAATTCTAAATAGTACAGTGTGTGTGTACTATTGTAGCCCAAGGCATATTTCCCAGCTCAATCTACAATTGATGGTGAAATACATTTCATTGTATTTGTTCGGTCAGTCTTGGTACAGTATACAAATCATAAGTATGAAGAAACAGAAATCATAATTTTGTTTGATTTGATCAATGTATGAAAGCCTTGTCCGTTATATCGATCAGCAACAGCAGTTATGCAATGATTGATACATTAATTCACATTTGGGAGAAAAAAAGAAAGAAAAAAAATTGAGAAGAAAAGGCCACTCAAAAACAAAATAGTAATCTAATATATCATATGTATGCTTTTTCATTAATAACCCGGATCTGCAAATGTTTTGAGAGCCAATCTACAAAGGTGTAGACCCATGTATATACATTGCTATGCTAGGGTTAAATGACATGTACCAGTACTAGTCATCCATTTATATTGACTTGGCACAGTATGGAGTTAGAGTCAAAAGTACATTTTTGGAGATCTCTAACATTACGTTCGTTTAACCTTTTGGCAGATGTCTCACTCCATATAACACGAATCCTCCAGTCCTGTACAATTTAGATTCTTCTTCAGGTCGAAACAGCAGCAGGTCAAACTGCTATTGAAAACCACACTGCATACCACAATTCAAAACCCAGGCAAACTCAAGCCAGGTATGTTTTTTAATGTATCGCCAACACGTCTCATAACATCTTGTTAATGTACCTCAGGTCAACCAATCAGCATCAATTACACAGAACCAGCTCCAACTGACCCACCTTCAAGCAGGTGGATATCTAAGCACACAAACACTCACTCACTCACATATAGACCATGCATACACACAACCACACACACTCACAAGCGCCTGTCTTGCAATTTTGCATTAGTACCACAAGTCAAAGGAACTAAAGATATATGTGCATGGAAAAACTTTTGTGCAAAAAATGTTTGAGCAGACTCCAGTCAAGGAAATAATGGCACGGCAGTACTGAAATCCCTGTAAAGACAAACAAAACAACAACAACATATGTTAATAAGGGAGCTATCAAACCAACGAGGAGAGAAGAGTGTGCCCGTCACCCCATCGTGGAAAACAGAGGTTTTCTCAGTAAGCAAAAACCACACAATCTTTGACAAAAAAAAAAAAAAAAGAATAGATGACAGAGCTGAGCAAAAATGACAGAGCTGAACATTTCCAGACTTGCAGACTGCTACTCCTGGGTAGGATGAGTGGCAGTAGCAAGAGCATATCACACTATTGAACCACACTATGGCGTAAAAGCTATGGCAAAGAAGCCTTATTATGGTAGTGGGAAGCAAGACAAAACCCCCACACTGATTAGGAATAAGAAAACCCAAGTAAAAAAAGCAACAGAAAACAAAATACAAAAAAAGTACATTAGCAAAATCCCAAAAGGATGTAAAGTCTATATAACCTCACCAACGTTTAAAGTCAAGATCTCTGTTCACATACTCAGTATTGTTTCTGAAAAATATATTGTATAATTCCACCTACTCCCCCAATGTATCACACACCAGCACAGTGTAGTGCAGTTACTCTGTACAACCCACTCAATAGCCTCGTTTACACCTTGTGCTAACATGTGAGTTTCGTGATCTGATCAATATGATCCAATCACTATCTGATCAAGGTTTTTTCGCCTCTACACATAGTATTAAAATGTGTCTCTTATCCGTCCACTGTGCCCGCATTGTGACCAGATGAGCTCATGCCTCCTTGTATGCAAATTATTTGACAGATATATTTTAAAATAATATGGATTTATTTGTTTTAAGACAGTTACTGATGCCCTAAGTCAATTTTGATACATGTCAATGATTTTAAAGGTCAGTATTATGATGATTTAAATGGTTAATCTTAATCATCTACACCCGTCTTAAAATGTTGGAACAATCAAAATGTGGACAAGATCAGGACAAAGGACGCATGTTAGCACCAGGTATAAACGGGGCTACTTTCCCTCTGTCCCCAACAAGTCAATCAGTCAGTCACTTCAACCAGCATGAGTGTGAGACTTTGAGGACTTGGACGAAGAGCTGACTTGAGATCAGTTTTCAAGGTTTTCCTACAGCACAGTCCCTCTGGCAGTGACCCTCCCTTAGCTCTCAGATCAGCTCTCTGTTGGACAAGCCAGGGTTGAAGGTGGTAGTCCACCATGGTAGTCCACCAAACACAAGGCCCACTCTTCGACAACCAGCAAGAGTGTGGGGTTTCAAATTAACACCTCCACAATTTTCTAATTTAAGTTTACAATCTTGACAGTGAGTGTTTTAATCAACAAAACAAGAGACCAGCGTCAATCAGTCGCCATGGGTACGGCAGATTCGGAAGGCCTGTTTCTGGGGCAATACTGGTGTGTCAGTCCCTGTGGAGCGGGCGCAAGGGGGGCAATACGGGAAGGGGGAGAGCGGCACGGCGGGGGGTGTTTGTGTGTGTGTGTGTGGTGGGGGGGATTCCCTTTAGCACTGCTCAGACTCGATGAAGCCCTCTTTCTCCTGGCCCACAGGCTCCACCTCCGCATAGGCCGGGTGACCGGACCCTCGGCGGAACTTCATGGCCGGCCACCTGCTGGGACGTCTCTGGAGAAGGGGAAAGGGGTCACAGGTTAAGCTGGGTGTACAGTACACGATTTTATCCCCAACTACATTTTTTGAGATCGGAGACAAAATCCCCATGTTGTTGTCTACTCGGTGCGTGCAGCTGTCACCGACGCTTGTTTAATGTGAGCGGGTCAGAGACAGAATCTGAGGCTACTGATCATGTCTTTTAGCTGTCCCAGATATTTTCCAACGTTTGATTTTATCGGCACGAAATCTGCGAAGCTCTTGTGGTGTGAGATGTGCAACAACAATGACCAGCAATAGCCAATGAGAGCTCGCCAGAGAAGAAGCCAGTGAGATGATGACATTGTTTCGCATCACCCAGAATGTGTAGACTCTCGAGCAGGAGCGATGACTACCAGTATGCATTTGTACTTGCCTTTAACCAAAGCCAAATTGTCAAATCGTTACAGCTCTGAAGTTCACAATTAATGCTATTCAATTCAAAATGTTGGCTAGAAATGTCAACTCTGTATGGCAAGCGTGAACGTCTGACTGAAAACTTATGAGGCTGCTTTGAGCCACAGCTTGTTCTAGCCTCATTAACAATCTTATCACGTCATCATATCATTGCTTTTGCAAGACAATGTGGCGGTACGGAGAATCCTCACGACCAAGTGAAGAATCTTGTAGTGTGTGACACCCCACCAGATCGTTCAGTGTGCGCACCACTACGTTGGCAAGACAAAGAACTACACGAAAGACATCCGTTCAATGTGAGAGGCTCAGCGATGTAAGGATTTTGAAAGTCGTGTAGTGTACACCGTCGGCATTAGAGGACCGTATATAAACATGTTAGAAGTCATGAGGGTCATTGAGGTCTCAAACTAGGGTCAAAGATCAAAGGTTAGCAATGCCACTGACCTGTGCTCAGGGTTAGGCCACTGTGCTACATCCTGTGTCAGCTGAGGTGTCAGTAGCTAGCTTGCCCTTCTCATTTGAATTATGATAGATCGCGTTAGTAATAAGCAAAGTGCATTGTTTCACAGACAGCGAGAAATAATATCTGAGGTATCTTAGGCATGTGTGATTGAAGCCGATGTTTTGTATGAGATTAATTGAAACTGGCCGTTTAATATATACCATGTACTAAACCACTCGGTGAGTGATGAGAGCTCCGCGAGAGAAGCATTTGAATTCTCTCAGGGAAATTGTTCCTTGTCGAGGGATTGGCTCATTGTGCAATATTGACCTTGAAGATTATGCGTTTGTCGTTTATTTTCTCTAGATGTTTAAACATCAATCAGTCTCATTACATTTTCCAAACCGTACAAATGAAACCGAAACCATTTCCTTGTCGACGCATTCGTAGGCATTTATCAACAAAGAACCAAGCCTGCGCACTGTGAAAGCAATCATGCATTTTTATGAGTTGGAGATACGGATAAAGTGTAAAGCTATAAAGTGTGCTGTCCTTTTCAATGTGTTTTTGGCGGGGCTGCATCCCAAATGGCAAATGGCACACTATTCTCCATAAAGTGCACTATTTTTGAAAAGAGCCCTATGTACCTTGGTCAAATGTAGTGCAATTTGGGACACATACGGGCGTCTGGTTATAGCCTGACCTGGGAATTAAGTATCTGCTGGGGTAGATTAGGAAAGCACACATCATATTCAAACCTGACAGTCAGAGCGAGAGAGAGAGAGACTCTACCCTCAGGCTAGCATGCGTCTCGGGCCTGCTGTTCTGAAGTACTTCAGGTCACATAACTGACCAACATATAGACAGTCCAGACCAAATGGACTTCTAAATCTAGTGGATACTTTGGACTTTTGAGAAGTCAAAGCAATACCTGTCTTTGTACATGAACTTGTTATTCTTTGGGGAGAGTGGATGGAGAGTCACTCTTCTTTCATATGTTTTATGCTTTATGGACACACAGATGAGAAGCCGTGGGAGATAGGTGAAGAGGAGATATAGTGAGAAGGGTGCTCCCTTCACAGGGTTTGAACCCCGTGTCTCCTGCAGGGAATCGCAAATGTGCATAGAGCTGCTAGTAGCCTCTCATAGAGTAGTGATAGTGTTAAGACTCACCTCGATGAAGAATAGGCTTGCGGCCGAGGTGGGGTGATGGTAGATGTAGACGGTGACCAGGACTGTGGCAGCCATGATGAGCATGACCATGAGGATGCCCAGGATCAGTCCAGTGTGCAGGGGGTGTGTGCCCTTCCGCTCTGCAGAACTCTCCTTTGGCATCGCTGGAGAAACACAGCCAAAACAACTTTTAGAATCTCTCTTGAACACACAGACCCAAACACACAGACACAGCCACGCGCGCACAATTGGCACAATCCGTCTACCAGGTGCTTAGAGATTGAACACACACTTTCACTGCATTTTTCCTATTCAACAGTAGGGGACACTCATCATTCATGGATGCTGCTGGTCTCTGTTTCTCCAGTTCTTGTCACTGTAGGGCCTCACTCTTCATAAACAGGCCTGAAGCTTGTGATTAAAAGTTCATTGGAACAAATGTTATGATGCTGACATTATTATTGTATAGCCTAATCATAACAACTCTGGTAACAATTCTCCTCCAACCATTCACAGAAGATTCCGGATCTAGCTCAGCCTTCAGCAGCAGATACGGTGTATATGTGTGTGTGCGTGTGTGTGCGTGCGTGTGTATTGAAGGAGGAGATTAGCATCATTGTGGCTTAGCCTGGTTAGCTGTTCATGAGCAGCGTGCTTCAGCAGAGGCATGAGATATAAAATCTAAGTTTATTGGTTGTGTACACAGATTTAGAGTTGTTATAGCAGGTGCGGCGAAAGGTGCAGATAATCTCAAACCAAGGTTAGCACATGGTGTTATTGGATGGGAGAAAATGGATGGAGATATTGAGGGTTATCAGACACTCTTCAGTAATGACAGTCCAGTTTGATAAGGTGGGTGTGTGGAGAGGAGACTCCATAATGATTGACTGTCCAACGGAGAGCCATAAATTAATGTTAATGTGTCATCTTCAAGTCTGTGGGACGAGACAGAGTCAAACCTGTCCAAACTGGCTGCCAGTTCTGAATCACTAACGGACACCTTCAACTCTGAAGATCACATGAACATAACAATGTTGTGATTATTGTCTTAAAGGTGCAATATGCAGAAATCGCACCGCCATTTCCTCTTCCCTAAAATTCTAAAGGTTCGCCTAATTTCAGTTTATGTGACAAAACCATCAATGTATAGCGTAGAGAATCATTGTACCATCTAACCCGCTGTGAAATGTATTTTCAATAAGCAAAAATATTGTATTTTCATCTGTTTGAAGCTGGTGTACAAAACCAAAAGTTAAAGATGCAAAAATGAAACTTAAGAACAGAAGGCATAGAAATAGCGCACATAGAATAGATCTACCGCTTCTTAGACTTGCGTTCAATGAGAATGACAGCGCTATAACTGAATTTGGACGGGTCGCCCCAAAAAGTTACATATTGCATCTTTTATATTGCATACTACTTCTACTACTACTAGTCAACTGAAACCTGCCCTCTAACAATCAAAGCTGAAAGCCTGATAATAAGATAACATTGGAACACCCTGCTCTATATTCTCATCATGTTTGATTCCCACTGATGTGTGTGTATGTGCACGCGTGCACGTGTGATTGTGTGTGAGCCCCAGTGGAGGCAGGCCCATCGATCATAGCAGGATTGAGCTAATGAAGTGATGCCCGTCACAGCTTTGTTATCTCAGCTCTTACAGATTTATGGCAACATTCCTTTCTGGATCTATTTATTTATTGTGCTTGTTTATTTATTTGTTTACTTTTTTATTCTCTTTCTTGGTTTAATTAGTGACCAGCCACCCACCAGTGCCCCAGGCAGCTCCCTCCTCTCCTGGCTCTCTGCCTTATTGATCTCCAACATCACACGGGAAAACAAGGAGGTCCAGAGTGCTAATCAAACCTGTTTGCTAAAACATGGCCCGTCATTGTGGATGTACATACAGGTAACTGCCAAAATAATGGAAACAAGTGAGTCAATGAGGGATACAAAGTACATTGAACAAAGTTGTGGTTCCTGAGTTAATTAAGCAATTAACATCCCATCATGCTTAGTGTCAGAGATGGGCAGTTATTTCTGTTAAATGTATTTGAAATATGTATTTTGTCATCTGTATTACACTGGGCTGAACTAAACTCCAATATATTATGTAACAACATACTTTTGAGAGCTTTCATTTGTATTTTCAAAATACTTTTATATTTAAAAAAAAATTATAGCAGTTCCCAATTTTGTGGCCCCATTTTACCCTGCATTGGTATCCAGTCTGATGGCACTATAGTGTGATAAGACCATCTGCTAAATTAACTAACTATAAATGTATACATTGCATTCGGGAAAGTATTTAGACCCCTTTCCTTTTTTCACATTTTGTTACGTTATTGCATATTCTAAAATGGATTAAAAAAAAAAAATCCTCATCAATCTACACACAATACCCCCTAATGAAAACAGAAATACCTTATTTACAAAAGTATTCAGACCCTTTGCTATGAGACTCAAAAAAATTGAGCTCAGGGACATCCTGTTTCCATTGATCATCCTTGAGATGTTTCTACAACTTGATTGGAGTCCACCTGTGGTAAATTCAATTAATTGGACATGATTCGGAAAGACACACATCTGTCTATATAAGGTCCCACAGTTGACAGTGCATGTCAGAGCAAAAACCAAGCCATGAGGTTGAATGACTTTTCAGTAGAGCTCCGAGTCAGGATTTTGTGGGTACCAAAAAATGTCTGCAGCATTAAAGGTCCCCAATAACACAGTGGCCTCTATCATTCTTAAATGGAAGAAGTTTGGATCCACCAAGACTCTTCATAGAGCTGGCCGCCCAGCCAAACTGAGCAATCAGGGGAGAAGGGCCTTGGTCAATGAGGTGACCAAGAACTCGATGGTCACTCTGACAGAGCTCCCGAGTTCCTCTGTGGAGATGGGAGAACCTTCCAGAAGGACAACCATCTCTGCAGCACTCCACCAATCAGGCCTTTATGGTAGAGAGGCCAGACGGAAGCCACTCCTCAGTAAAAGGCACATGACAGCCGCTTGGATTTTGCCAAAAGACACCTAAAGGACTCTCAGACCAGGAGAAACAAGATTCTCTGGTCTGATGAAACCAATTTTGAACTCTTTGGCCTGAATGCCAAGCGTCACATCTGGAGGATACCAGGCACCACTCACTCCATCTCCAATAAATACTGGTGGCCCACCATGGCGCAGGATGTGACTCACTATGTCAACTCATGTTCAGTATGTGCCCAAATTAAATCCATCTGGCACACTCCAACAGGGAGACTCATTCCCCTTCCTGTGCCCCATTGATTTTGTCACCGATCTCCTCCTTTTGACGATTTCACCACCATTCTGGTGATTGTGGACAGATTCTCAAAATCATGTCGGTTTATTTCTCTCTCTCTGGTCTCCCTACCGCTCTCCAGGTCACTGAGGCACTGTTTCAGCAGGTCTTCCGGCACTATGGCCTTCCGGAGGACATCGTTTCCGACATCCTCCGACATCGTTCCGGAGGACATCGTTTCCGATTCACGTCATGAGTATGGAGGGCTTTCATGGACAAACTGGGGGTCACGGTCAGCCTCACTTCCGGGTACCGGCCTCAGTCCAACAGGCAGGTGGAGAGGATGAACCAGGAGCTGGGGAGGTTCCTGAGGACTCACTGCCAAGACAGGCAGGGGGAGTGGGCCCGATTATTTCCCTGGGTGGAATATGCACAGAATTCATCACGTCACTCCTCCCCTGGGCTTACTCCCTTCCAGTGTGTCCTGGGTTATCAGCCAGCCTTGGCTCCGTGGACTCCGAGCCAGACCGAAGCCCTTGTGGTGAAGGAACGGTTCGGGGGCGCAGAGGAAGTTTGGTTTGATGCTCACTTGAGACTCCAGCGCGCTGTCCGTCGCCAGAAGGAGCAGGCGGCTCGCCACCGCAGTGAGGCTTCCATGTTTCATCCTGGTGATCGCGTCTGGCTCTCCACCAGGAACCTCCCACTGAGCCTGCCCTGCAAGAAGCTGAGCCCACAGTTTGTGGGGCCATTTAAGGTCCTCCGGAGGGTCAACGAGGTGACTTATAGGTTACAGCTTCCCACTAACTACCGGATCTCACCTTTTCATGTTTCTCTCCTCAGGCCGGTGGTTCCTGGTCCCCTGGATGAGGGGAAAATTCACAAATTCTACAGCACAGTGGCAGAGTCGTGTTTTAAGTGTAAAACTAATAGTGACTCAATAGTCTATGCTTTCTGGGAATGCTATGAAGTCCCGAAGTTGTGGGCGGAGCTAGGAAGTTGGCTTTCAGAAGTATTACAATGTAAACATACTTTTAATCCATCTGTCTGCATATTTCAAGACATGGCATATGGGGATGTAATGAGATCCCGGATGGGTTTGACGATTCTCTTCTCATAAAACATATACTAAAAACTTGGAAATCAATCAATCCCCAATAATTAACACAATGGTAAAATCTAATAATTTATTATTCAAATATTGAACGTGCGTGGTCTACGGAGTGAAACAAGATGGAGCAGTTTCAGGCGGAAAGTGATGGGGTGTATGGGAGATGGGGGTATGTGCTAGTGGGTCCGGCCAGGTGTGATGTAGTTGATGTTTGTATGGTGTTGTTGTTTGTATCTGTATGTTTTGTTTTGTTTATAAAAGATAAAATAACATCTTAAAAAAAGGTACATTGAAGCTGTTCTGGCTCATGGTGGCCGAATGCGATATTATGACACTTTATGTTGGTGTTTCCTTTATTTTGGCAGTCACCTGTACATCTTATCTGAAGTATTTACCTCATTATGTGAAGCAAATGTCTGTGAAAAACAGACTATAACCCACTAAGCACAAAACTGCAAATGTGTAGTTTTGGTTGAAAATATATATTTCAACCAATTTCACTGGGAAAGTATTTATGATCTAATATGAATCTGTAATCACCAGAGGGATGTACAACAAAGGAGAATCAATGAGTTAGCCAGCTAACCTGCCTAAATATTCTGAAATAATTAGAATTATTTTTTGGCTTAATCTCAAATTGACTCAACAACCAAAAACACATACCTAAGTTGAGCTTTCTTAATCAATAGTTATTTCTGGTTGTTTATCAAAGTTAGCTGGCTAACTCATTGATCCTAATATATATACCCATCTGGGCTGAGAGTGAAAACAACACAAAGTACTACAGGTATCAAGATAACGTAGCTATGCTTGGGATTGGGACTTTTATTGTGTGTCGATGGATGTGTGTGTGTGTGTGTGTGTGTGTGTGCGTGCGTCTCAGAGCATAAAGATTTGGAACCCCACTATAACATGACCTCTCTGTACAAAATGTCTTAGCCACTGTGTTATAGACTCCTCTCTCATTCATACCCTTCCCCTTAGCAGAGATGATCCATTTGGCAAAAAAAAAATCTAATCCCCTCTCAACTACTTCATAAAACCAAAACTGGGGCCCAAATAAAAACACCACCACCAAAAGTGAAACTAGAGCTGGAATTCCCCTTTCTTTTCTCTTTTTCTTCCCTGGAAGGCAATTTGTCTGCGAGGAGAGTACAGAGTCAAACTGCCTATCCTTACACAGTTGGAGGCAGCTACTCCACAGTAGTGCCTAGGCTGTTAGTCTGAAGTGTTAGCAGGTTAGCAGGTCCGTTGTGCACCCAGCGCTCAGAGTGAGAGGGGAACTTGGTTTTGGAACAAATATCACGTGAAATGTGAAAACAAAAATTGGTAGTTAGAACATTCGCACTGCTTTTTATCATACAATGCTCTCAGGATTTGAACTGCATTCATCTCTCAACAGTGCCACCAGGTACTGATTTGTTACCAAGAACATATATCCAAACACTCTCAAAAATAAGAGTATGGTTACAATACAACGTTGTTCCCTGATTTACAAAAATATATAAAAGGTACACATAAGGCACCTTCAGAAGTACACATTGGAATTCACATTGTACTGGTCGATACCGTTTAGAGTACATGTGCGGATAATCTAGTATAGTGGTACGTTTCGACACAATATGTTCAATATAAGGTACAATCTTTACTGCACTTTGAAATGTAGGTGGAGTTGATGTGCTGGCTTGGGCTCATTACCATTTTTGGTGTAAAATATGTTGTATTGAGGCAACCGTCAGTGGAAATGTTATGTTAACGTTGATTAAGGGTGAGCACCTGTTTTGACACGGTCAGTTCTGCAATCTCTGTATGAACTTGTGACAATGAAGAACTGCACTGTTAAGATGTTACTGTGCATTTACCAGTAGCTTCATAGCAGCTGGTTCACAGAAAGTTAATGTTTCATTTTCTACAACTTACTGTCAACTGGCTGCAAGTCAGTTATTGTCAATTTCACAGTAACTTACTCTAGCTAATCTGTCACACTTCTTGGCCTGATGGCAGGCAGGGAAGTGAATATTACAATGACATTGTGACTAGCTATAAAATAAATACTGTATGGCGCTTTAATATCACATCCACTTATGTCAGCCTTTAACAAGACTTGAGTACTGGCAGTGTAGAAATATATTGTTTATGAACAGAACACATTAACTGGAATAACATTCCCTCTAATGGGAGACCAAAAAAAGCTTGCTGAATGCCAAGCCTCCAATAAGCTACCCGTACAATATTCTGATAAACTGACGGTACTACAGTATGCTGCCAATCAGCAAGTAATGTTGCATGTTGTCTACAGCCGCCATCCACATAGCTGATGTTTTGACGTGTCGGAGGTGGAACTGCGTTAGAGCTGTTCAATTCACAAGCGGCTCCCGGCGTTGTACCTAAAGTGGACATTGTCATTGGCAGCACGGAGTCGCATTAAGAGAAATCCCACGCAGCCTTGTTCACAAGTTTGAATACCGGAATGTGAGAAGTAATCTACACCTCGATTCGGCTGATAGAAATCCTCATTATTTTGTCGAATGCTTTTCAATTTAAGCGTCATTATTTTCTATATAGCCTTCACTTTCACGTTCGGAACTTCTAACGCAAGTGGGAAGGGTGTAGCTTCGTGAGAACAATCACAACGATTTGACAGCTCCAATGAAGTTCCACTTCTGGCAACGCCAAAACATTAGTTGTGCGGTTGTTGGCTATCGCCGGGTTAACGATTGAACTGATTGAATCTAGGCCTTATTGAAATCGGGAATACAGCAGCATACTGTAATTTTATAGAAATAACACCTTCAAGTATATTTTAAGCAAAGTGTTAAAAAGTATTCTTGGCAATATATTTATAGTCAATTGCCATGATGTTCACAGTCTTAGTGGTGCAGCAGGAATTTCAGTTACCTAGCAACCAAGAGGTTAGGAGTTCAAATCTCAAATTAGGAAATAAGAAAATAAGAAAATGAAGTTTTTTATAATAAGTATTTACCTCAGTTTATTTTAGTTAAAACTTTCTCAACACTTTTTTTTCTTGAAACTGCATTGTTGATTAAGGGCTTGTAAGTAAGCAGTTCACTGTAAGGTCTACACCTGTTGAATTAGGCGCATGTGACAAATAAAATTAAATTTGATGTTGTTTCATGTTATCACATATTGACATTTTGCGTCCCAATGTTGTCATATGTTATCACATTAACTTCACATTTTTTCCCGTAAGGGGAGGCACATCTAAGCCACTTGGGCTGCAGAGACAGTGGTGTGTATAAATCTACATATTATCCACATTGGGTCACAAAGCTGAAAGCTGGCAAAACAATAGCCTGAAAAACAGAGTTACAAGTGGTGTCATTTTAAATTGAAGTACAGTTGAAGTCGGAAGTTTACATACACCTTAGCCAAATACATTTAAACTCAGTTTTTCACAATTCCTGGCATTTAATCTGAATAAAAATTCCCTGTTTTAGGTCTTAGGTCAGTTAGGTTCACCACTTTATTTTAATTATGTGAAATGTCAGAATAATAGTAGAGAATTATTTATTTCAGCTTTTATTTCTTTCATCACATTCCCAGTGGGTCAGAAGTTTACATACACTCAATTAGTATTTGGTAGCATTGCCTTTAAATTGTTTAACTTGGGTCAAACGTTTAGGGTAGCCTTCCAAAAGCTTCCCACAGAGCTGGTGTAACTGAGTCAGGTTTGTAGGCCTCCTTGCTCACACACACTTTTCAGCACTGCCCAGAAATTTTCTATAGGATTGAGGTCAAGGCTTTGTGATGGCCACTCCAATACCTTGACTTTGTTGTCCTTAAGCCATTTTGCCACAACTTTGGAAGTATGCTTGGGGTCATTGTCCATTTGGAAGAACCATTTGCGACCAAGCTTTAACTTCCTGACTGATGTCTTGAGATTTTGCTTCAATATATCCACATAATTTTCCTGCTTCATGATGCCATCTATTTTGTGAAGTGCACCAGTCCCTCCTGCAGCAAAGCACACCCACAACATGATGCTGCCACCCCTGTGCTTCACGGTTGGGATAGTGTTCTTCGGCTTGCAAGCCTCCCCCTTTTTCCTCCAAACATAACAATGGTCAATATGGCCAAACAGTTCTATTCTTGTTTTATCAGACTGGAGGGCATTTCTCCAAAAAGTACAATCTTTGTCCCCATGTGCAGTTGCAAACCATAGTCTGGCTTTTTTATGGCAGTTTTGGAGCAGTGGCTTCCTCGCTGAGCGGCCTTTCAGGTTATATCAATATAGGACTCGTTTTACTGTGGATTTAGATACTTTTGTACCTGTTTCCTCCAGCATCTTCACAAGATCCTTTGCTGTTGTTCTGGGATTGATTTGCACTTTTTGCACCAAATCACCAAATCTCTTGGAGACAGAACCCGTCTCCTTCCTGTGCGCTATAACGGCTGCGTGGTCCCATGGTGTTTATACTTGCGTTCTATTGTTTGTACAGATGAACGTGGTACCTTCAGGCATTTGGAAATTGCTCCCAAGGATGAACCAGACTTGTGGAGGTCTACAATATTTTACTTGACTGATTTCTTTTTTCTTCAATGATGTCAAGCAAAGAGGCACTGAGTTTGAAGGTAGGCCTTGAAATACATCCCCAGGTACACCTCCAATTGACTCAAATGATGTCAATTAGCCCATCAGAAGCTTCTAAAGCCATGACATAATTTTCTGGAATTTTCCAAGCTGTTTAAAGGCACAGTCAACTTAGTGTATGTAAACTTCTTACCCACTGGAATTGTGATACATTGAGTTGTAAGTGAAATAATCTGTCTGTAAATAATTGTTGGAAAAATGACTTGTGTCATGCACAAAGTAGATGTCATAACTGACTTGCCAAAACTATAGTTTGTTAACAAGAAATTTGTGGAGTGGTTGAAAAACGAGTTTTAATGACTCCAACCTAAGTGTATGTAAACTTCCGACTTCAACTGTACATCAGTAATGTCTGGAAAGGAATAAATGGAATGATACCATTCAATTTACTCCATTCCAACCATTATTTTGAGCCGTCCTCCTCTCACCAGCCTCCACTAGTAGTCTCAGTGTCTCAATCATGAAAAATGGGTGAATATTCTTCTGCTACTGCTTGCATGGCCTTGAAAGGTGGACATATGCACGGTCTTAGTTCATTGTTTATTCAGTCTAATGAAGCAAAGTCACGTCATGACACAGCCACATGAATGGGACTGTGGGGGTCATGGCTGACATAGATGGAGTCCAACATTGAACCATCTCCCTATGATCAATCACGCTGTGTCCTCCTCATAAACGCTCTCACCACATTAACCTGCTTACTGAGCCTTCAGACAGCAATAAAAACACATTAGCGCTTGGAGATAGAAGATTAATTGAATGACCGTGTGGACCGCAGACCACGCTATCCCTTTTAGCACCATATTACTGACAATACAGTGTCACAGGGCCACAGCCATCCTCTCACCTGGCTAATGTGTCTAGCAAGGCTAATCAGCACATATACTGAGGTTCTGTCCCAAATGGCATCCTTTTCCATACGGCTCAAGTCAAAAGTAGTGCGCTATATAGGGAATAGGGTGCCATTGGCGATGCAGCCTGATTCATTCTGCTAGATTCAAAGGGAGAAAGAGCCTATTTCTCATCCTGATTTTAAATGGAGGATAAGGAGTGTCCTGTCCTCTTAGAGTTGCCTCTGCAGTGAGACAGTACGGTACATCCCTATTGTCCCTTATCTTATCACTTAGCCGAAGCTAATCGCCTTAGCGTTTTCTGCCATGCTCCATGTTTCCCAAGGTTAAAGGACACACACACTGATGGATCTGATAGAAATTACACTAAAAACAAGCCCAAAGCTAGGACACGATGCAGAGAGATGATGGGTACAATGTAGAGTCGATGAGATGCACTAAATATGAAATACTAAATACACAGCTAGCCTTGCTTAAAATATTTTTGTTGTTGGTATTTTCAGATTTTATTGAACAGATAGTGAGAGTAGATGACCTTGGGGGAAGATAGAGGTTGTGTCAAAGGCCTTTAAGCCAGATGCAGTTTAGTTTAGCCTACTCAAACACCCAGCCCAAACAGAGAGGGATGCTATGTTAGCTAGCTGGCTATGGCTATCCAACACTGGAACTCTTCCAAGTCAAGGTAAGCTTTTGGTTTAATAAATGTATTGCCACTGGGGCTCGCCGGTGTAACTGCTAAACTGCTTGCTGAATGTACACTGTACTGCATGATTGTAGTGGGTTTACTAACACATTAGTTGTAGTAGCTATGTTGACTAGACTATGACGTATGCTAATATGGTGACAACGATGTAGGCTGTGTGTAGAGGTTAGCGGTTATCATATTAAGGTGTGGCTTGGAAAGTTTTTTTGTGCCTGGTCACACACAGCTGATGTGTTGTGCACTGAAGTCCTCAAGGGTCAGAGGAGGAGCGAGCGTAGATGCGAGAAGGAATTATACTACGATCAAAGGGATCATACTGTTTGTATGTGGATGCTATGAAAGTGAACTGTGTTTGTGTGTGAGATCAGGGGTGTTTTCATTCTGCCGATTCTGTTGAAAAACTTTTCTTATAGAGAAGAAAATGGAAGAAAATGGGGATAAACATACCTGAATTTGTCCAATAGAAACTAATGATTACACCCTAGATCAGCTAGATGCAGGCAAGAGTTTGTAAGGAGGTATTGAATATGTCAACGTCTGTCACCTTGACGACACAAATTTCTCTCGACCTGTAAACTTTGTAAACTTTCATTCATAGGATGTAGCAACCTCATGCTGGGTATAGGGAACATTTGAGTATTATGTAGTAGCCTAAACCTATCGATGTTACATTGAGCTGGGTGAATGGAATATGAATGACACTCATCCAATATGGTGTAATAGAAATAAGGCCAAGCTCATACAAACAATTAGCATCCTTTTAATTAAATGGCACCGACCGCCACTGTTCCAGGTAATACCCTTTTTGGTTCCAGGTAGAACCCTTTTGGGTTTCATGTAGATCTCTCTGTGGAAAGGGTTCTACATGGAACTAAAAAGGGTTCTACCTGAAACCAAAAGGGTTCTACATGGAACCAAAAATAGTTATTCAAAGGGTTTTCCTATGGGGACAGCCAACTAACCCTTTTAGGTTCTAGATAGCACCTTTTTTTCCTAAGAGTGAAGATGTGTGCTAAACCTGCGGCCACCACATGAGGTTGGTGGCACCTTAATTGGGGAGGACGGCCACGTGGTAGTGGCTGGAGCGGAATTATGCGGTGTCATGACGTTGGCCTGTGGGTAAGGTTTATGACCCCCCCATAAATACCTTTCTCCCCTCTCTCTCTTGACTCTACCGAAGGACTCTTGAATAGCCTTTGTTAAACATAGAGAGTCTGGGAACATCAAACGGTGGGGGGAAAGGAACCATATTTCGGTAATAGAACCAGTTGAAAATATGCGTTGGTACTTAATGAATATGATGTCAGTTCGGTTGTCATCTGAGACATTATGACTGATGACAGGACAACATAAACTGTATCTGGGAAAGTCTACACATTCTAGTTATCAGATTCACATGGAATTGTTGTGCAATTTAAATGTTTGAATATGAAACTATTTGTGAAAAGATTAAATGTAATTTTAGCTTCCAAATGAGAGAATTGGGTTCATAAGGTTAGAGCTCTGCTCAATCAGTGGCCCGCCCCTGTGAAGAGACATGGGTTATAAACTATGAAACACACCCTTCTCTCCCTCCACAATATAAGCCCTTGACGAAAATGTAACCTTCTGTTCCGAGGACGATAGGACGACAGTCCATACGATAAAAAGGACTAACATAATAACTACAGAACTAAGCCAACCTCAACGTGAGCTTTGGTTGCGAATGGTATGAACTTTGAACTCTTATTCACTACAAAAGTGATACCTCCTAGCTGTTGAGTTAGCAGCGGCCACTGTAAACGTGGGCTAGGAAAGGACGGACGACGTATCCAGTCTAACACACAACGACGATACTACAACGTATTCAATTTACCACCAGAGACATTCTTCCAAGGACAGGAAGATCTCTGTTGGCCAACACGGCCAGCATCTACGACCAACCTACCGAAGCGCAGCTCAGAGTAAATATTTATTGCATTTTCCTTCTCCAAATGGGTAGTAATTTAGAATGCATAAGATACTGTATTTACGATAGCATGGCTTCTTCCTTTGTTCCTCAGTCTTCCCGCTCTTTCACTCAAACCCAACCCCCTTTACTTTGTGTAACCAGCAGTCATGTCGGCTCCGTCCACCAGGAACGTTTTCTGTATGACAATTTGCATTCTGTGTATATGTCATTCTGTGTGATTAGTTAGGTATAGTTAAGTTAGTTAGTTAAGACAACATGGTGTGGTTTGGGCTGCAGCAGCCTTTGGCTGTTTGTGGTTTCAGTATGTTCTCAAGATGATCACATTGGCTCGTTCCCTCCCTTTTGGCTTTCACCTTAAGCCCAAATCCCTTCCCAGCACGCTTCCCACACAGTGAATGCATCCCAAATAGCACCCTATTCCCTACATAGTGCACTACTTTTGACCAGAGCCCTATGAGCCCTGGTCAAAAGTAGTGCACTACACAAGAAAAAGTGTGCCATTTGGGACGAACCCTGTGAAACAGACCTGGTTTCTCCCAAATTAAAATGTGCATGCAGAGATGTCCTCTTGTCTGGCTGATACCCCAGGTTTCTGGGAAGAGGCTGTGCCACAAGTCAGCAAGTGAGATAGGCAATGTTTGGGCAATGAAAGGACGATAAGAGATTTCCAATTCCTCTCCAGCAGGAAATTAAATATTTGAGTGCTTCACTCTGGAAGTGATAGAGTCGGGACTCATTTTGGAATTCAAATGTCACTCTCTCACACTCAAAGTGACACACAAACTAAACACAGTGTGGGTAAAGCTAGACGGCAGAAAACTTTAATTATTTAAAAAAATAGATCTGTGATGATGTGTGCAGGTAGCAGAGTGCAGAGGGGACCAAATACCGGTTGTACCTACCTCTCTAAGTTTAAATGGAAATGTGAGGGAGGTTGTTGACCACACCTGCCTCCATTGAAATCCCCCTCACTGAATCCCCCTCAAATTCCTGCTGACATTGAGTTCATTTGTGGAGGATCCCCATTAAAACAATACATTTTTCAAAGTGGAGGCAACAAGGGCAAATTAATGATGTTTGAATGATGGTTAACGCACCAGTTGAGAGCAGTGGTTTCAAGAACTTGCTGACATTCACAACGAACCTCAGTTTTCTGTCCTGTTACACCAACACTCTGAGATAGTGTTAATTCAACGTAAAGGCAACTATGAAGCTCTCCCACGTGTTCATGTTCTTGAACACATTCCCCTCATCCTCCCTTTCCTACCTCCCTAGCACCCACATAGGCTGTGTCTATTGCTGAGCATTTAGTGCTTTTTGAGGTCGGTTCAGTTTCGGTTTGTTTAAAAAAAAAAAGATCATCGTTTTGGATTTCAGTTTAGAATGTTTTAAAAACATTAAATGCATTATGAAATATGACCTTGGAATGATTCCAGGGATTTTTAGAAATTGAAATTCCAAAGCCAAATATTGAGAACATTTAAATTGTCAAAACATTAAAAAGATGACTTTGTCTAACAACACCGCTCCCTCTACACAAGCATCCCGAGTGCGTGCATAAGTGCGCCCATTAGGTCTACAGAAATACATGCTATAAAAATGTATCCAACTAATGGGATACATAAGCTACATTCCTTGCCAAATGATGACAGTATTATCACAAATTCAAAATGGACTGGTTGATTGAAATAGGGAAATATGTGTTCCATCAACGAGCTGCAGTCTTGGAATAATTTCATCCCGTCTATTTTACGCTTAGGCTACTTTGCGAACAGCGAGTGCCATTTAGAATTGGTTAGCCTAGGGCTAGGATATAACCCCCTAAACATAGACAGGTTCCACATTGAAAATATGCAAAAACATTCGTTTGATAAAGACCAAGAACATATTTTCATCCAGAATCATTAAGACTAGGCCTACTCACCAACAGATGGTGTGGCCGTAATTCATCCTCATGCAGTATTCAATGTGGAATTGTCCATTAAGAAAATGATCCATTAGGAAAATTCCAAATAAACTAAATCAAACATCTGTATGTAAAGGCAGTCATTGTTGTTCTCCTCCTCAAACGAGGAGGAGCATGGATAGGACCAAGATGCGGATTGAGGGAAATAAGCCATCTTTTAATGAACACAGCAAAACAAGACACTACAAAAACTACAAAACAACAAACGTGACTAACCTTCAACTGTCCTGTGTGGACACAGGAACAAACACCCACAAAACACCAGTGAAACCCTGGCTGCCTTTGTATGACTCTCAATTAGAGACAAACAATACACACCTGTCTCTAATTGAGAATCATACCAGGCCGAACACAAAACCCCACATAGAAATACAAACATAGACAAACCCACCCAACTCACGCCCTGACCAACTAAAATGAATACAAAACAAAGGAAAACAGGTCAGGAACGTGACAGAACCCCCCCCTTAAGGTGCGAACTCCGGGCGCACCAGCACAAAGTCTAGGGGAGGGTCTGGGTGGGCGTCTGTCCACGGTGGCGGCTCTGGCGGTGGACGAGGTCCCCACCCCACCATAATCAATCCCCGCTTCTTTATCCCCCTCCCAATGACCACCCTCCCACTAACCCCACCTAAATGAAGGGGCAGCACCGGGATAAGGGGCAGCACCGGGATAAGGGGCAGCACCGGGATAAGGGGCAGCACCGGGACAAGGGGCAGCACCGGGACAAGGGGCAGCACCGGGACAAGGGGCAACACCGGGATAAGGGGCAGCACCGGGACAAGGAGCAGCACCGGGACAAGGGGCAGCACCGGGACAAGGGGCAGCACCGGGACAAGGGGCAGCACCGGGACAAGGGGCAGCACCGGGACAAGGGGCAGCACCGGGACAAGGGGCAGCACCGGGACAAGGGGCAGCACCGGGACAAGGGGCAGCACCGGACTGTAGGGCAGCTCCGGACTGTCGGGCAGCTCCGGACTGTCGGGCGTCTCTGGCAGCTCCTGACTGGCGGGCGTCTCTGGCAGCTCCTGACTGGCGGGCGTCTCTGGCAGCTCCTGACTGGCGGGCGTCTCTGGCAGCTCCTGACTGGCGGGCGTCTCTGGCAGCTCCTGACTGGCGGGCGTCTCTGGCAGCTCCTGACTGGCGGGCGTCTCTGGCAGCTCCTGACTGGCGGGCGTCTCTGGCAGCTCCTGACTGGCGGGCGTCTCTGGCAGCTCCTGACTGGCGGGCGTCTCTGGCAGCTCCTGACTGGCGGGCGTCTCTGGCAGCTCCTGACTGGCGGGCGTCTCTGGCGGCTCCTGACTGACGGACGGCTCTAGCGGCTCCTGACTGACGGACGGCTCTACTGGCTCGTGGCAGACGGGCGGCTCTAATGGCTCGTGGCAGACGGATGACTCAGATGGCGCAGGGCAGACAGATGGCTCAGACGGCGCTGGGCAGACAGATGGCTCAGACGGCGCTGGGCAGACAGATGGCTCAGCCGGCGCTGGGCAGACAGATGGCTCAGACGGCGCTGGGCAGACAGATGGCTCAGACGGAGCTGGGCAGATGGGCCGTTCAGGCACCGCTGGGCAGACGGCAGACTCTGGCCGGCTGAGACGCACTATAGGCCTGGTGCGTGGTACCGGAACTGGAGGTACCGGGCTGAGGGCACGCACCTCAGGGCGAGTGCGGGGAACAGGAACAGGGCACACTGGACTCTCGTGGCGCACTCTAGGCCTGGTGCGTGGTACCGGAACTGGAGGTACCGGGCTGAGGGCACGCACCTCAGGGCGAGTGCGGGGAGAAGGAACAGTGCGTCCAGGGCTCTGGAGACGCACAGGAGGCTTGGTGCGTGGTGCCGGAACTGGAGGCACTGGGCTGGAGACACGCACCATAGGGAGAGTACGTGGAGGAGGAACAGGGCTCTGGAGATGGACTGGAAGCCTGGTGCGTGGTGTAGGCACTGGTGGTACTGAGCTGGGGTGGGAAGGTGGCGCCGGATATACCGGACCGTGAAGGAGGACACGTGCTCTTGAGCACCGAGCCTCCCCAACCCTACCAGGTTGAATGATCCCCGTAGCCCTGCCAGTGCGGCGAGGTGGAATAGCCCGCACTGGGCTATGCAGGCGAACCGGGGACACCACCTGTAAGGCTGGTGCCATGTACGCCGGCCCGAGGAGACGTACTGGAGGCCAGATACGTTGGGCCGGCTTCATGGCATCCGGCTCGATGCCCAACCTAGCCCTCCCAGTGCGGCAAGGTGGAATAGCCCGCACTGGGCTAAGCACGCGTACTGGGGACACCGTGCGCTTCACCGCATAACACGGTGTCTGACCAGTAAAACGCCCTCTTACTCCACGGCAAGCCCGGGGAGTTGGCTCAGGTATCCAACCCGGCTTCGCCACAGTCCCCTTTAGCCCCCCCCCAAGAAATTTTTGGGTGAGCCTCTCGGGTTTCCAGCCACTCTGCCTTGCAAGCGCCTCATAATGCCGCCTCTCCGCTTTCGCTGCCTCCAGCTCCGCTTTGGGGCGGCGACACTCCACTGGCTGTGCCCAGGGTCCTTCTCCGTCCAGAATCTCCTCCCAAGTCCATTCCTCTTTTCCCCATTGCTGTAGTTCCTTTTCTCTCTCCTCAATCCGCTTGGTCCTGTTGTGGTGGGTGTTTCTGTAAAGGCAGTCATTGTTGTTCTCCTCCTCAAACGAGGAGGAGCATGGATAGGACCAAGATGCGGATTGAGGGAAATAAGCCATCTTTTAATGAACACAGCAAAACAAGACACTACAAAAACTACAAAACAACAAACGTGACTAACCTTCAACTGTCCTGTGTGGACACAGGAACAAACACCCACAAAACACCAGTGAAACCCTGGCTGCCTTTGTATGACTCTCAATTAGAGACAAACAATACACACCTGTCTCTAATTGAGAATCATACCAGGCCGAACACAAAACCCCACATAGAAATACAAACATAGACAAACCCACCCAACTCACGCCCTGACCAACTAAAATGAATACAAAACAAAGGAAAACAGGTCAGGAACGTGACACTGTATATCGAAAAGAAGACAGATTTTGTTGAAAAATTTAAATAAAACACTAATATATCCCCCTGAGTCAATACATGTTAGAATCACCTTTGGCAGCAATTACAGCTGTGATTCTTTCTGGGTAAGTCTCTAAGAGCTTTGCACACCTGGATTGTACAATATTTCTTCAAGCTCTGTAAAGTTGGTTGTTGATCATTCCCAGACAGCCATTTTCAAAATTTTCCATAGTTTTTCAAGACGATCTAATTAAAAACTGTGACTAGGCCACTCGGGAACATTCAACGTCGTCTTGGTAAGCAACTCCAGTGTATATTTGACCTTGCGTTTTAGGTTATTGTCGTGCTGAAAGTGAATTTCTCTCCCAGTGTCTGTTGGAAGGCACACAAAACCAGGTTTTCTTCTAGGATTTTGCCTGTGCTGTTTTCTCTAAAGCTCACAAATCCTTGCCGATGACAAGCATACCCATAACATGATGCAGTCACCACCATGCTTGAAAATATGAAGAGTGGCACTCAGTGATGTGTTGTTTTGGATTTGCCCCAAACATAATGCTTTGTATTTCGGACATAAAGTTTATTTCTTTGACAATTCTTTAGCAGTTTTACTTTAGTGTCTTATTGCAAACAGTTTTTGAATATTTGTATTATGTACAGGCTTCCTTCTTTTCCCTATGTCAATTAGGATAGTATTGTGGAGTAACTACAATGTTGTTGATCCATCCTCAGTTTTCTCCTATCACAGCCATTAAACCCTGTAACTGTTTTAAAGTCACTATTGGCCTCATGGTGAAATCCCTGAGCGGTTTCCTTCATCTACAGATACACCTGTATCTTTGTAGTGACTGGGTGTGTTGATACACCATCCAAAGTGTAATTAATAACTTCACCATGCCCAAAAGGATATTCAATTATTTTTTTACCCATCTACCAATAGGTGCCCTTCTTTGCAAGGCATTGGAAAACCTCCCTGGTCTTTGTGGTAGAATCTGTGTTTGAAATTCACTGCTCGACTGAGGGACCTTACAGATAATTGTATGTGTGGGGTACAGAGATGAGGTTGTCATTCAAAAATCATGTTAAACACTATTATTACACACAGAATGGGTCCATGCAACGTATTATGTGACTTATTAAGCAACGTTTTACTTCGAAACTTATTTAGGCTTGCTATAACAAAGTGGTTGAATACTTATTGACTGAAGACATAATTTAAAAATAACCATTTTTAATTTCCACTTTGACATTATGGGGTATTGTGTGTAGGCCAGTGACACAAAATCTCAATTTATTCCATTTTAAATTCAGGCTATAACACAACAAAATGTGGAAAACGTCAATAGGTGTGAATACTTCTGTGTCCAAAATGGCAGACTTACTATGGGCCCTGGTCAAATGTAGTCCACTATAGGGAATATGATGCCATTTGGGACACAACTGCAGTGCCTTCAGAGAGTATTCACACCCATTGACTTTTTCCGCATTTTGTTGTGTTGTACCGTGAATTTAAAATATATTACATTGAGATTTTAGACACCATGATTGATCAGTCCCATCCAGAAGCTTGGTACAGAGCCATTTCAATCAGCCTCTGGATGAGTTGCTTCAATGAGCCGCTCCTTCCCTTGGCCTGTCCTCCCCAGAAATCAAAAAGCGATCTGCTATCTGGGGCAAGCAATCTGTCAGCCATAAATACACAGACCGCAGCCTTGTAAACAGACCCCATATACTCCACACAACATGCAGCAGCACAGAGAAACACAACTGTCAACAGTCCAAGGATCTAGGAAGGAAAAGAGAGGCTTACCTCCATTGTCTTTGAGATGCAGAGCAATCTTGGTGTCATCTGTGGAAAAGAGAGAGAGAGAATGAGACACAGAGAGAGAGAGAGAAATAAAGATAGATGGAGAGACAGAAACAGAGAAATGGATGAGGTATAGAGGGTCAGAAAAATGTTTGTCTGTGATTTGTGTTATCCTTAAAGCCGTAGATTTACATATAGAGTCCCTATGCCTATTATACAGCAGAGAGCTGCCTGCCTGCCAACAACAACTATTGATCTTAACACTGGTGAAGAATGTCAATCAAATATTCTGAAATAATGATCACTGACGATTATTACACAGGTTTATAGCAAATGTACTTTTTTTTTTTTACCATTATTTCATATACGGATAATCTTGGGTTAAAAGTGAATTTTCTACACTTCATTTGCAATGAAAATTAATGTTTTGGATAAAATGCTTCTCCCTTGCATAATTCAACAGCTAAAATGCAGTCTGGGGTTAAGCAACTATGAAACATGTAAATTCACTGTGACCCACTTCTCTGAGAGAGGGGTGATATAAATTTACACACCTCATAGGATCCACATTATGCTAATGTGCCATATACATGAGCCTGTGAAATGCTATGCGTGCTATTCCACCATATCAAAACTAGAAAGAGCCTTGAAATGGGGTCTCAACTGAGTAAATCTATTTCAAAGGCTTTTTTTTCATTTACATTTCCAAGATCAAAGATCATTTAATGCCTGTAACTATTTCCTAGTCTAAGAAATGTCACGGCCTATGCGATAAGGTGTATGAGGGCAAGGCAGGAAATCAAATTCAATGACCAATCCCATGCCAGTGAGAGCAGTAAGAGAGGGAGGGAAGGGGAGAAGAAGGAGAAAGGGGGGGATTGGGAACAGGAGAGGGAAGTGATGGGTTCTCACACCTCCTAGTAACAGAGTTCTCCCTCGCTCCCTCCCCTAGTAGCACATGCCTCTGAACCGCCAAGCTGAGAGAACTGGGTCGGAGGGGGAAACTGATCCTCTGTGCGTGTCAGGAAGTGTGAGGGTCTCGGTGTGTCACACAGAACCCCTGACTTTTTTCATGCTAACACACCCACACATCGCTGGAGTTTGTTTTGCCTCTCAGCTGGATCTCTCACACTCCTCTCCACCTCTCAACGCATCTGTGGTCATATCATCACCTCATCCACCTCACTGAGGGAAGGTCTTAAAGGGGCAAACTGGTATAGGTACAGAAATGTTTTGACTTTTGAAGAATATCATTTATTAATGCCTCATGAGCTTTGCTGTTTTTCTAATCCCAGATTGCCCGTTTAAACATTGGCTGAGAGAAATTGGCATTTCCATGTGATCTCTACCAAGAAGATAATTGGGAGTATAAAAGAGAAAAGGTCAAGGACTGAAACACTGAGTGTAAGACAAAGATTAGGAGAACGAAAAAGTAAATCCTACAATTTGTAATTCAGAAGTAAGAAAAGTGGAGCTGGATGCCATTGACGTTTGTGTGGTGGGTAGTACTCAGAGCCAAAACCTTAGGCATCTGCTTTAGAGATCACCACATACTGGAGCTGAATCCAGACCCATTTAACCCAGAACCACCGGGCACGAGTTCTACAGAACAGGAACCAGAAATCATACGTTAACTCACCATTCCAACCACTGCCTAAGACACCGTTCAACACCACTCTGCAAAAACAAAAAAATGGAGTCTGTCTTTATCCTACAGGTTTAGACTCCATTTCTTCCCATCAATTCTACAAGCCTGGGAAACCAAAGAGCACCTTACCATATGAACTATTATTAATGTCTGAGAGCGTACTCAATTATTCTGGCCATTCCATTCCACTTCACAATTCCACTTCACTTCCCTCGATTTATCAATCTAGCTAACCTCCCTCATTGTGGTCGCAGATTCACACAGCGATGCATTCCTATAAAACATCATCAGTCACCTGCACGCATTAATAAGATGAATAAAGATGGCGTCGGAGATGAAGCATGACGTTTTACGTGTTCCTAACCAATTGTGTTTTTTTGTTTGTTTCTTTGCGTTGTTTGTAACTTATTTTTTAAACTTATTTTGCACATAATGTTGCTGTAACTGTCTCTTGTGACCGAAAATACATTCTGGACATCAGAACTGCGATTACTCACCGCGAACTAGCAGAATTCCTTTTTTTCCTTTAACGAGTCCAACGTGTATTACATACTGTCTCCCCGGGAACAGGCCCAGATCCCTGTCATTTGGGTGAAGAGAAGGCGGAGAAAAAGGGTCCGAAGGGGGCGGGCTGCCTTCTGAGAATTCGTAGGCGATTGAATAAATCCCCACTTCCTTCCATTCTTCTAGCAAACGTGCAATCTTTGGAAAATAAAATCGATGACCTACGTGGTAGATTAAACTACTAACGGGACATTCAAAAATGAAATATCTTATACTTCACGGAGTCGTGGCTGAAGGACGACACTATCAACATACATCTGGCTGGTCATACGCTGTATCGGCAGGATAGAACAGCTGCGTCTGGTAAGACAAGGGGCGGCGGACTATGTCTTTTTGTAAATAACAGCTGGTGCACGATATCTAAGGAAGTCTCAAGGTTTTGCTTGCCTGAGGTAGAGTATCTCATGATAAGCTGTAGATCACACTATCTACCTAGAGAGTTTTCATCTGTATTTTCCGTAGCTGTCTACACACCACCACAGACTGATGCTGGCATGAGTTGTTTTATGTCAGAAACCATGGATTACAGGCTACATCCGCAATGAGCTAAAGGCTAGACCTGCCGCTTTCAAGGAGCGGAACTCTAATCCGGAAGCTTATTAGAAATCCTGCTATGCCCTCCGACAAACCATCAAACAGGCAAAGCGTCAATACAGGACTAAGATTGAATCGCACTACACCGGCTCTGACGCTCTTGGATGTGGTAGGGCTTGCAAACCATTACAGACTACAAAGGGACGCACAGCCGAGAGCTGCCCAGTGACACAACCCTTCCAGACGAGCTAAACTACTTTTATGCTCGCTTTGAGGAAAATAATACTGAAACATGCATGAGAGCACCAGCTGTTCCGGAAGACTGTGTGATCACGCTCTCCGCAGCCGATGTGAGTAAGACCTTTAAACAGGTCAACATTTACAAGGCCGCAGGGCCAGACGGATTACCAGGATGTGTACTGCGAGCATGCGCTGGCAAGTGTCTTCACTGACATTTTCAGTGTCTCCCTGTCCGAGTCTGTAAAATCAACATGTTTTAAGCTAACCACCATAGTCCCTGTGCCCAAGAACATTAAGGTAACCTGCCTAAATGACTACCGACCCGTAGCACTCACGTCTGTAACCATGAAGTGCTTTGAAAGGCTTGTCATGGCTCACACTTATCACCATCATCCCAGACACCCTAGACCCACTCCAATTTGCATACCACCCTAACAGATTCACAGATGATGCAATCTCTATTGCACTCCATACTACCCTTTCCCACCTGGACAAATGGATACACCTATGTCAGAATGCTATTCATTGACTACAGCTCAGTGTTCAACACCATAGTGCCCTGAAAAGCTCATCAATAAGCTAAGGACCCTGGGACTAAACACCTCCCTCTGCAACTGGATCCTGGCCTTCCTGACAGGCCGTCCCCAGGTAGTAAGGGTTGGTAACAACACATCTGCCACGGTGATCCTCAACACAGGGGCCCTTCAGGGGTGCGTGCTCAGTCCCCTCCTGTACTCCCTGTTCACTCATGACTGCACGGCCAGGCACGACCAAACATGGTCAAGTTTGCCGATGACACAACAGTGTCCTGATCACCAACAACGCCTGATCACCAACAATGACGAGACAGCATATAGGGAGGAGGTCAGAGACTTGGCCATGTGGTGACAGGACAACAACCTCTCCCTCAACGTGATCAAGACAAAGGAGATGATTGTGGACTACAGAAAAAGGAGGACCGAGCACGCCTCCATTCTCATCGACTGGGCTGTAGTGGGGCAGGTTATGAGCTTTGTTCCTTGGTGTCTACATTACCAACAAACTAACATTGTCCAAGCACGCCAAGACAATTGTGAAGAGGGCACAACAAAACCTATTCCACCTTAGGAGACTGAAAAGATTTGGCATGGGTCCTCAGATCCTCAAAAGTTTCTACAGCTGCACCATCGAGAGCATCCTGACTTGTTGCATCACTGCTTGGTTTGGCAAATGCTTGGCCTCCGACAGCAAGGCACTACAGAGGGTAGTGCGTACGGCCCAGTACATCGCTGGGGCCAAGCTTCCTGATATCCAGGACCTCTATACTAGGCGGTGTCAGAGGAAGGCCCTAAACTGTCAAGGACTCCAGCCACCCATGTCATAGACTGTTCTCTCTGCTACCACACGGCAGTGGCACCAAGTCTAGGTCCAAGAGGTTTCTACCCCCAAGCCATAAGACTCCTGAACATCTAATCAAAATGCTTCCCAGACTATTTGCATTGCCCCCCCCCCCCTCTTTTACACCGCTGCTACTCTCTGTTGTTGTCATCTATGCATAGTCACTTTAATAACTCCACCTACATGTACATATTACCTCAATTACCTCAACTAACCAGTGCCCCATCACATTGACTCTGTACCGGTACCCCCCTGTATATAGTCTCGCTATTGTTATTTTACTGCTGCTCTTTTTTTTTAACTGCATTGTTGGTTAGGGGCTCACAAGTAAGTATTTCACCGTAAGATTCCCTGTTGTATTCGGGGCGTGTGACTAATACAATTTGATTTGATTTGACAGAAACACACGCTGTTACATATTGCAATGGATTCCGCAGTTAGCTGGCTACACCTCTTTCTCTTGGGTGTTAACAAGAGTGGATCCCTGGGAGTAGGAGTTGTCCATTAGCACAGTGTAGGCTTTGTGTATCTCCCAGGCATCCCAACCCATCCTTCCACATTGGTCAATTATCAACCCCGGGATGTGCCAGTTACTGGGCAGAAAACTCACTCCGCATAGGCATTTAGTCATGATTAAAGTGCATAATGTGATTGTACACATAGTGACAGGGACATTAAGTTGAACATATGACTTTTCATTGGGATGATGAATGGTAAAGGTGAATTCTAGATGCCTATTCAAGTCAGTACTGTGTGTGTGGGTAATATGGTAAGCTGATAAAGATGAATTAGCGGTTTGTTTCAATACATATATGGCTTGAAAGCTATTAACAGGGAAAGGAACATATCTGTAGTCAATTCAGTCTTTGTGTGCCCAAATGGAACCCTATTCCCTACATAGGGCAGTACTTTTGACCAGAACCCTATGGGCCCTTGCCAAAAGTAGTGCACTACATAGGGAATAGGGTGCCATTTGATAATCAGTCTTTAAGTAGCTCAAGTATCTCTGGGGGAGGGAGGGAGGGAAAGGAAAGTAAACAAACTCAAAAGGACACCATCAGAGTTTCAGAGTTTCTCCTGACATCAGCAGAAGGACCCAGGGTTATTTTTTCTCCAGGAGGGATTTGTGTCTGATATCTTTGAGATGACTACTGCAGTGTGACTAATCATGAACTCAGGATGGACATGCTTGACCCCTGGGACGGAGGCTGAGAAACCCTGTTTTAGAGTGGCCATCTATTCCAGCCATCTGTCCCTGCTTGCTGGGGTTGCAGGCAGCACTTGCCTGATGATTGAAGATATTTATCAGCAACAAATCAATCAATAAAAAGCCAGTATATAAAAATGATTATAATTTACTCGTCATAAAAGATGAATAGCCAGCCGAAAGGACTGAACACTAATATGTTTCTGTGTGGATGTATCTCTAAGATTTTAGAGATGTTGTCCTAATTCAATCTACATTGTTTAGTTGGGTAAAACACAGCTGGCGTGCCTTGCATCATTTGTCGCCATCTGGAGTGCATTTGGTGCTCAAGGAAAACTATCCGGATAGTTATATTACCAAAGAAATTACAAAAGAGGCAGAACATATTGTTGATAAAGAATACAGTACATGAAGTACCTGTACCTTCACAGGAAAGGTACTGTGTACTTTGTTCTAATTAACGTTTGAAGGTAGGGCCAGGGTTGTGTTCATTAAGATACACTGTAATAAAACATTTTGCAAATGAAAACGAAAACGAGTGTTTCTCATTGGACAAGTTCAGATAGCAAAAAAACTGAAGAAAACTAACTGAACACGACCCAGTTTTTCCTGAACATGTTGGACTGGACCAGAAAAAATTGATGTCTGGTCATGTCATTCAAGTATTCAGACACTAGTTGGAGTTGTCCGCTTTGGGCCGTTCGTTAGTTGTCTTACCTTCAGTGGGGACGCTGGTCGGGGAGAGGGACGTAGACAAAGAGGCTCCGGCTGTGGTGGTCTCTCCTCTGCTCCGGCCTGTTGTCTTGGCAACTAACGTGGTGGTGAACGGATAGAGTTGTGTGGTGTTGATGATATCACAGCTTTTGTCCTTGGTCTGCAAGACAGAATACAAGGGCCCTCTTCGTCATGCATGTAAGAATATGTTTTGTGTGTGTGTGTGTGTGTGTGTGTGTAAGAGCAGAAGATGTGAAAGGAGTAACTGGGTCATCGCCTTTCCCCCTGCACATAGCAGACCAGGGCATCCATCATCCTGGCAGTCACACACATTTTTATTTATTTTTTACAGCAGATACACATGCACGCACACATTCCACCATATCCCCACTCACTCGCTATCCATATTAGAAAGCGAGTCATTTCCATCAGCCACGACGATATTCACCTCATCAGGACAGCTGTTATCCACCCAGTCCTGCCGATGGCGGTCGAACCCACTGGAACACCTGAAACCAGAGGAGACGATTGTCAGGAAGAGCTTAGGAACATGAGCACAAGACATGCATCACTAAGAGGGCTAAACCACAATCAAAGATGGAATGAATACATCTCTAAAACGTCAATTATAGCAACATATATACGTGGTGCCATCCAGCTCTGTAGACCTGCAGATGTTACATGAAACCAAAAATGTTTCAAATAATCCACCATAATGTATATAATAATCCACTATAATAATCTCAGTCTGGAGTCTGGGTGTCCAAAATAAGTTCAAAGGGGGAAAAGGCCATGATTATTTGAATATGGGGGGGGATTTGTGAAGGGGAAGTTCACTGGGTCAAACTGCTCAGAGTACAGGGGTTGATGTAGGGGGTGAGGGGAAACGGGAAGAGGGAGAGAGGGGTGAAGGGGATGAGGGGGTATGGGTAATGCCTTCCAGCCAGAGGCAACTCATAAACTCTGTGGGCTAGCCTTTGATCGAGGGCAACTGCTCATTCTTCCTCTTGTTCACAGATCATAATGAGTGTGAGTAAAGATACTGACCCCCAGGCGAACCTTCATTCCCCCCCCTCCTTATCCCTCTCTCTTTTCTTCTCTTCTCTTTCTTCTGTAAGCCCTCGCTTACATTTCAATGATACATTCACTTGAATTTTGAGAGACATATTTTCTTGCTTTGACACAGAAGGATTGTTTGTTCTCCATCTCTCTCTCTCTCTCTCTCTCTCTCTGTCTCTCTCTCTCTCTAGTATATTTTTTATTTTGTCTGTCTGGCTCAAATAGTCCACTGAAGTCCAACACAGAAAGCTGTACAATCATATCACCAATGGCGTAGGTGGTAAACAAATGCTAAACCAATGTCATGCACCTCACAAACACCTAACCTGCTAACAATGCAGCAAGACCCACAAACAATCCACCCCTCTACTTCTCTACATGGAGCAGTGGTGGCTGGTGGGTGGGGATATCGGATGACGGGCTAATCATAGAAGCTGGAATGCAATATGGGATGGTATGGTTTCCACGTGTTTCATACCGTTTCATTTATTCCATTCCAGCCACTACAATGAGCCTGTCTTTGGATATCTCCGCCTACTAGCCCCAACTACCGTACAGACAGGCCGCATTAACCTCCATTCTCCATCCTTATTCCCATCAGGTCTTATAACTCCCATTAGTCCTGGTGGATGTGGTAACGCTCTCCGCGTGGAGAAAGAAGAGGAGTCCATTCCCATCTCCCTCTGCTGTCTAATCAGCCCACACTGCCCGGATTTCACCGTATTGCTGCCTGAAAAATTCCACCTCATCTGTCCAATCAGCCGAGACAGATTCCTTCACCTCTTTTCCCTCCGTTTTCGCGGGAGAGGCGGAGCGAGAGAGAGGAGAGAGAGAGACCAGAGACAGGCCAAGGATATTACTGCAACACAGGTCTGACCAGTCCCTTCGGATCCTTTCTCATTTAGGTTTTACCTCAATGCCATCCAACATCCCAAATGGCACCCTATTCCCCTATGGGCCCGGGTCAAAAGTAGCACACTATATAGGGAATAGGGTGCCATTTGGGATGCATTCCAAACCTTCCTTCCAACATCCACTCAGCCACCACACCGCTAATTATAAATGGGTTGAGCTGCCTCATTTGAATATAAATGAATACACATGGGAGAAGGTTCCTGTACGGTCTTGTCGTTTTCTCCCCCCTCTTTCATGGCAGAGAGGATGCATTTCTTTATTGGGTTTAAAAGACTCTTTGGTCTCGGTTACATTGCGGGTGCATTCAAAGATATTTAGTCTATCTCATACCAACGGGCCATATTTCTTGACATTATATGGATTTACTACCAGCGGTTTGAGGGTTACTAAAGCTCACTGGGTCTACATAGCGAACGTTAAGCTTATCAGTGTGTAGGAATGTTGAAACCATCATTACACTCTTGGCACGGCACTCAATCTATCTCCACACACATGCAATGTGATTGAGTGAAGTACGCAGAGTGACCGCATCTTATTCAAGCGCAAGATCTCTTTGAAATTTTATGTGGCGGCAGTCATTTTGATAGTACATTCATGATGCACACCAGCTGTGTTTTTGAGTAAACAAATCGTCTCTTTCTCACCAAATGAGCGCTCGGCAGTATTGGTAACCACGGCAAGTCGCTGGTCCATAGGGATGCCTTGCATGCTTTATTAGCTCCAACCCGCTTTTAATTGTTCAACCCAGCCCAGCGCCCAGCTTGCATACATCAGAGGGACCCAATGAGCTGATTTAGCCTGAAACACATGGGAGAGCAGGTACCCAACGAGCAGGTTCTTACACATCACAGAGAGAGGGCGAGAGGTAGAGATAGCGAGAGGTAGAGAGAGAGAGAGAGAGAGAGAGAGAGAGAGAGAAGGAGAGGTAGAGAGAGAGATTTAGAGAGAGAGAGGTATAGAGAGAGAAAGAGAGGTCGAGAGAGAGAGCGAGAGGTAGAGAGAGAGAGAGAAGGAGAGGTAGAGAGAGAGATTTAGAGAGAGAGAGGTATAGAGAGAGGTAGAGAGAGAGAGTGGTAGAGAGAGAGAGAGAGAGAGAGAGAGAGAGAGAGAGAGAGAGAGAGAGAGAGAGAGAGAGAGGTAGAGAGCGAGAAGTATAGAGAGAGAAGGCGAGAGGTAGAGAGAGAGAGAGAGAGAGAGAGAGAGGTAGAGAGAGAGAGAGAGAGAGAGGTAGAGAGAGGTGGGGTGTAGAGGGAGAGAGGTAGAGAGAGAGAGAGAGAGAGAGAGGTAGAGAGAGAAAGAGAGAGAGAGGTAGAGAGAGGTGGGGTGTAGAGGGAGAGAGGTAGAGAGAGAGAGAGAGAGAGAGAGAGGTAGAGAGAGAGAGAGAGAGAGAGGTAGAGAGAGGTGGGGTGTAGAGGGAGAGAGGTAGAGAGAGAGAGAGAGAGAGAGAGAGAGGTAGAGAGAGAAAGAGAGAGGGTTCATTACGGTCGCTCTCTTAAATCACAGGCGTCTTTCGTTCATTAACCTACTGCCCAACAATGCTGCAATGCATTTCAATTAGCTTGTTTAAACTGTGCATTCATTTGACTTTTCAAGGGAAGTTTGTTGTTGAAGGACACAAAGGACGGAGCGAGCCCTAACGGTGTGATGCAGCACGCGCGCGTTTAAATCTCATTAAAATGCAGCGTAATTAGATCATTATAATTCAGGCCTATATTGTGTCATCGCAGCTCTAATAAACTGCTGAGGTGGTGCACGTAAAGGGTAGAATTAGTCTTCTTCTGGAGGGTACAGAATATGGATACATTGCCAGCTGTGATCCTGTATGGCTAAATTGGTAGAGCATTGTGCTTGCAATGCCAGGATTATGGGTTTGATTCCCAGAGCCACCAATACATCAAATTTATGCACACGTGGTTGTATTATTATTTTCTAAGTTGGATGGAGAGAGGAGACCGATAGGAGACTGAGAGGAGAAGGCTAAACCCTGACCTTTAGTGACCTCACAAAGCCCAGTGGCCCCTGTGCCTGTACTGCACGTCTCCTAAATTGCGCATCGTCACTCTCGGAATAAACGATTCATCTAAAATAACTATGGGGTCGTTTCATTATGGATGCATAGGCCACTAAAAGGCTTCTTCCCTAGTGGTACCCTTTTTCCAATATAGTACACTACTTTTGACCAGCGTCCACAGGGGAATAGTAGGCTGCCATTTGGGATGTGGACAAAGTGTAGAGACATAGGAGGAGGGGAGTCAGGGGAGTAGTCAAATCATCTCCGCTAAATCCAACAGACATTTTCCAAGAACTGAAGCCCAAAAGCTTTCAGTGCACTTGATAACTAACAGCTTTTAACTTGGACTTTTAGAAACCTCAAATGGATAACAACATGCCTGGAACACATTCTCTGCTTCATGATTCATTTATGCTTCCCTGTCTTCTGAACCCAAACGCTGCGATCCAACGCTAAAACAATGCTCCAACAACACTCCAACAACGCTGTCCAAACCTCCATCATTCACATCTCACAACAGGCAGGTAATATCCTATCCGTGCAATAACATTCTACACCGTCTCAAATATTTACCTTTTTTGTGCGAGGGTGTGACAGATAGAAAGACAAATGGTCAAGGGGAAAGGAGAGAGAGAGAGAGCGGAGAGAGAGAGCGGAGAGAGAGAGAGCGGAGAGAGAGAGCGGAGAGAGAGAGAGCGGAGAGAGAGAGAGCGGAGAGAGAGAGCGGAGAGAGAGAGAGCGGAGAGAGAGAGAGCGGAGAGAGAGAGAGCGGAGAGAGAGAGAGCGGAGAGAGAGAGAGCGGAGAGAGAGCGGAGAGAGAGAGAGCGGAGAGAGAGAGCGGAGAGAGAGAGCGGAGAGAGAGAGAGCGGAGAGAGAGAGAGCGGAGAGAGAGAGAGCGGAGAGAGAGAGCGGAGAGAGAGAGCGGAGAGAGAGAGAGCGGAGAGAGAGAGAGCGGAGAGAGAGAGCGGAGAGAGAGAGAGCGGAGAGAGAGAGAGCGGAGAGAGAGAGAGAGAGAGAGAGAGAGCGGAGAGAGAGAGCGGAGAGAGAGAGAGCGGAGAGAGAGAGAGCGGAGAGAGAGAGAGAGAGAGAGAGAGAGAGAGCGGAGAGAGAGAGCGGAGAGAGAGAGAGCGGAGAGAGAGAGAGCGGAGAGAGAGAGAGCGGAGAGAGAGAGAGCGGAGAGAGAGAGCGGAGAGAGAGAGAGAGAGAGAGAGAGAGAGAGAGCGGAGAGAGAGAGAGAGAGAGAGAGAGAGAGAGAGAGAGAGCGGAGAGAGAGAGCGGAGAGAGAGAGAGAGAGAGAGAGAGAGAGAGAGAGAGAGAGCGAGAGAGGGGAATTCTCCATTTCGCAAAAAAACAAGAGCAATGGGTCGGATCTCATGTTCTCTCCCTCTGTTGTTCAATTCCTTCCCCGTCTTTCCTTTGTGCGCCATCAATAAGGAAAAACGACTGAACATCACCAGGACTCACTGGCTCCCTCCCAAATCGCACCTTATTCCCTATGTACAGTATACAGGGCACAACTTTTGACAAGGGTCCAGGGGTCTGTTTAAAGGAGTGCACTATACAGGGAATAGGGTGCCATTTGGGACACAAACACTGGGCCGAAGGGAATAGGGGAGGGTCAGTCTCCAGACGATAGCCACATGTCAATACATACACCGCACACTCAATAGCTAGCTAAGAGAGGTGCTGAGTGACTGGAACTAATAGCAACCTTTAAAGGAGGGAGAAGAAAGACAGGGAGACTGAGCGAGCGATGGAGATGGAGGGGAGAACAGAAAGGTAGAGATGTTGGATGGAAAAGAGAAAAAGGTGGTCTCCGTCCCAAATGGCCTCTATTCCCTATATAGTGCACTACGTTTGATCAGAGCACATAGGTAGTAGGGCGGCATTTGGGATGCAGACAAAGACATACAGTAAGGGGTATAGAGGGGTGTCTGACCTGCGAAGGCGGTGGCACCAGCTGCAGTTGAAGTTGATCTGGGAGGAGATGCAGCTGCTACAGCTGGTGAACTGGAGACATGCTAATGGAGGGAACAGGATACACACACGTCACAACACACACACGTCCCAACACACACACGCCACAACACACACACGTCTACTGACTCAGTCAAAACTCAATATAGAAATCTATATATAGATTGCTAGATTGTTGTTGTTGACAATGCAAAACAATACATTAAGCATCTCAGAATAGAAGTGCTGATCTAGGATCAGGTCTCCCATGTCCATGTAATCTTATTCATTTAGATATTAAAGGCTAATCTGATCGTAAATTAGAACACCAACTCTGAGACGCTTGATACATTCATACCAATTGTCAAAACACCAACATAGAAATCCATAGCTAGAATGTTGTAGTTTGCTAAATGCAAACCAGATGTTTCTAAAAGATAGGAGTTTTGACTCACAGGTGTCCCTGAAATGATGGGATACCGTCTGAAGGAAGGTCTATTAGCTTGACATCTATTAGCTCTTATGTTTCACCTATGACTTTATCTAGAACCTAGGCTAGTTCATGGGGGCCTACTTGTGTTGTCATTATCATACAGTATATCATATCATGAGCCACGTCTATCAAAGAAATCCATCTTACTCGGTAGAGGCATCATTTCCACTGCTGTGGAGTTGGTGATTTTGGTCTTCGTCAGCTCCACGCGATGGTACTCATAGATCGTTCTCCTACGAACATCTGAATGGAGTGAGTGAGAGAAAGGGAAAGAGAGGGAGGGAAGGATAGAGCGAGAGAGAAAACGGTCACAAATCTTCCTCGGAGAGCTAAAACTAGGACAAGTGGTTCCTGAGGAGGAGAGCGAGAGAGAATAAGAGAACGGAGAGGCGGAATCAGGCCATATGGGAAGAGAGAAGAGCATTCCTTTAGTTTTCTCTCTCTCACTCTCTCTCTATCAGAAAGCCTGCAACTTGGCAAAGGGGTGGGAACAAAATGTCCCACTAGAGGTGATATCCCTGTTAAAAGCCCCCAGTTCCTCCAGGTAGCGTCCCAAATGACACCCTATTCCCTATATAGTGCACTACGTTTGACTAGGGCCTATAGGGCTCTGGTCAATGGGCCCTGGTCAAACATAGTGCACTATGTAAGGAATAGGGTGCCATTTGGGATGCTCCCCCAGTGACTAAGATAATCTGCTGCAGCAGTCACCAGGACTAGGCTAGGTAAAACGGAGAGTTTGATTTGATCCATCATTGACTCTCAGTAGTCCCCCTATAATAAGTCGCTTTTTCAATCTTAGTGTAAAATGGCCCACTTGGTTTTGCAGTCTATGCATCTCCCCCCGGCACTGCACTAAACTATGCACAGATAGAAAGGATTATAATATTATATATTATACTGTAAATCCTAATTAAATTAAAATGACAAGGCATAGCTCTGCCATTGTAATCTCATAAATGCAAAAGCTTTGCTAGTTAATTCCTTAAATCCAGTCATTTTCCTGGTGTGTTTAAATCCTTAATTCAAGTTAATGTGACTGAAATTCCTGGAATACAATGGGACGTTTATGTAGATCAGCGAGAGTAATTTTTTAACGTAGCCCGTATGACATTGGTCGACACATTACATTTTCTATAACACACACACTTGCTTGAGCAATGAGATAGAACATTGAAATTCAATAAACAGCACCATGGCAGTGGAACATATACAGCAATGAGTTTGACTGCTAGCGAGCCCCATTCATTATATACACTTATTGTATACATTCATACATTATTTACCAATATAAAATGAACACATTTTGCCTGCTTGGATGAATTTTCATCTAAGAGCAAAGCCATTATTCTGTTGTGTGCAACTGTGGATCCAGATACCACAGTGGCAGACTGGGACCAGAAATCGTCTCCGCCATTTCAGGGCCGATTCCTCGAGGCCCCCACACCAGCCCAGTTTTTCCATGAGGACCCCACTATCAGCCAAATAATAGTGCTGAGCGAATAACCAACTTTTCTGTTACTTTTCTGTTTTTAAACAACTAATTGACTGACATCGGTTCAATTGTTTGAATTGCACTTAAATCACTTTTTTTCTGCGAGTTCAATGCTCAGTTTCTGTAGAGATAAATCAGATCAAGCTCGAACTGTGCGATGTTGTAGGGGGTTATAGTTTTCAACAGCTCAATATTCTAGATAGTTTAGAGCAGAAAGCCTCCCGAGGGGAGCAGTGGTCTAAGGCACTGCTAGCTGTGCAACTAGAGATTCTGGGTTTGAGTCCAGGCATGATCGCAGCCGGCCGCAACCAGGAGACGAATGGGGCGGCGCACAATTGGCCCAGCATTGTCTGGGTTAGGGGATGGTTAGGCCAGCAGGGATGTCCTTGTCCCATCGCACACTAGCGACTCCTGTGGCAGGCCGGGCGCAGTGCACGCTGACACGGTCGCCAGGTGTACGATGTTTCCACCGACACATTGGTGCTGCTGGCTTCCGGGTTAAGTGGGCATTGTGTCAAGAAGCAGTGCGGCTTGGTTGGTTTGTGTTTAGGAGGACGCACGGCTCTCGACCTTCACCTCTCCTGAGTCCGTACGGGAGTTACAGCGATGGGACAAGACTGTAACTACCAATTGGATACCACGAAATTGGGGAGAAAAAGGGATAAATAAAATAAAATAAAAGATTTTTAAAAGATTAGCACAGAAAATGTGGTAATTAATGACCATAATCCATTGCGCGCACGCTTACTTGTCCGGTTTGTGTAGTGCAAACATGGAGACCTCATTGATGGAGATAAGAGAGATTGTGCAAGAGGGATAGAAAGCAGTTGCTTGCGACGTAGCTCTACCTGAAAATACATGATCTAAGTGATTGATAGTTGGTATTCATCAGTCACAACTGTATGTCTTAATTGCTTTGAAGATCTACTAAAATTGTGATTTTGTCAGACAGCACATGCAGCAGCTCTATTGAGACGAGACGATGACTTGGAATTAAATCATAAAGTCATCAAATAAAACAAATATTTTATTAAAATAAAGAAATGTGAATAAATAATGGTTAATAAGTGATAAGCAGTAATGGGCAGTCACATGGGCAGTTTTATTCTGTGTTGTTACAGCATTCAACTCACATAATACATTTGTCTTTTTTTACCCAGAAACTGAAATCGAAAACATGATTATTTTTTAGATAATCGAACCGAAACTGAACCAACCTCAAAAAGCACTAATCGCTCAGCACTACCTGATAGTTATCGTTTCACGCAACCCCCCCCCCCCCCCCCCCCCCCCTCGGTCAAAAGCATTGCACTACAGTTGAAGACGGAAGTTTACATACACTTAGGTTGGAGTCACTCTACAAATTTCTTGTTAACAAACTATAGTTTTGGCAAGTTGGTTAGGACATCTACTTTGTGCATGACACAAGTCATTTTTCCAACAATCTTTTACAGACAGATTATTTCACTTGTAATTCACTGTATCACAATTCCAGTGGGTCAGAAGTTTACATACACTAAGTTGACTGTGCCACAGCTTGGAAAATTCCAGAAAATGATGTCATGGCTTTAGAAGCTTCTGATAGGTTTAATTGACGTAACTTGAGTTAATTGGAGGTGTACCTGTACAAACAATAGTACGCAAGTATAAACACCTTAGGACCACGCAGCCGTCATACTGCTCAGGAAGGAGACGCGTTCTGTCTCCTAGAGATGAACGTACTTTGGTGCAAAAAGTGCAAATCAATCCCAGAACAACAGCAAAGGACCTTGTGAAGATGCTGGAGGAAACAGGTGCACACGTATCTATATCCACAGTAAAACGAGTCCTATATCGACATATATATCGCTCAGCAAGGAAGAAGCCACTGCTCCAAAACCACAATAAAAAACCCAGACTACGGTATGGAATTGCACATGGGGACAAAGATCGTACTTTTTGGAGAAATGTCCTCGTCTGATGAAAGAAAAATAGAACTGTTTGGCCATATTGACCATCGTTATGTTTGGAGGAAAAAGGGGGAGGCTTGCAAGCCGAAGAACACCATCCCAACCGTGAAGCATGGGGGTGGCAGCATCATGTTGTGGGGGTGCTTTGCTGCAGGAGGGACTGGTGCACTTCACAAAATAGACGGCAACATGAGGAAGGAAAATGATGTGGCTATATTGAAGCAACATCTCAAGACATCAGCCAGGAAGTTAAAGCTTGGTCGCAAATGAGTCTTCCAAATCGACAATAACCAAAGTTGTGGCAAAATGGCTTATGGACAATAACGTCAAGGTATTGGAGTGGCCATCACAAAGCCCTGACCTCAATCCTATAGAAAATTTGTGGGCAGGAGGCCTACAAACCTGAATCAGTTATACCAGCTCTGTCAGGAGGAATGGGCCAAAATTCACCCAACTTCTTGTGGGAAGCTCGTGGAAGGCTATTTTTACAAGGATTAAATGTCAGGAATTGTGAAAAACGGAGTTTAAATTTATTTGGCTAAGGTGTATGTAAACTTCCGACTTCAACTGTATGTAGAGAATAGAGTGCCACTTGAGACGCAGCCTATGAGTATTCATTTTTCTAATACAGGTGAGAAAACAGAACTATGGAGACATTAGAATGTGTGAAAAACACAGTCAAAACATGCTTGGTTTTGGCACCAAAAACATCTGACCAAGGCATACTGTACAGTATTAGCTGACTTGACCCTGAAATCCACCCCACCCACCTTCTACCCTCCCGTATGGCTGGCTTCCTCTAGCCACAGGCATTAGGATGATCAAGTCCAATGATAGCATTGAGGGGCCAGAGGAGGGGGGGAGGTCTCTCGCTCTCTCTCTGCCTGCCTGGTGGTGCTGCTCTGTGGACAGGCTATCCAGACTCGGTCGCCTGCCTCGGGTTTCCTCTGGAGGTGGATGAGTCTGGGGGTGTAGGGTGAAGTTGCTCTCAGATGCTGATCTTGGCAGCCAGGTCCCCCATGATACAAGTGAGTATACGACATCCAGCTATGTCTGAGGACGTCTGGAGATGATGTGGAAACCGGCCACTAGGGACAACAGTGAGCGCTGTTACCTTCAAGTAGGTTTCGGTTTTGCTAGGACGTAAGCATCTGCCTCTGATTCCAAAGATTGCAAGTTCGATTCCAACAACAGATATTTTTTTTTGTTTTAAGCCTATCCCAAACCTTCCCTTAACCTTAAACCCTTTAAAATGTTACGTTTGCAACAACTTTTAAATTTGATGTTTGAGAAACATGGATGAATGTCTAATTCTGACGAGACTGTGAGAGCTAGTTGGATCTTGGGTCAGTTTAGCATTTTCCCTCTACTAGCAAAGGTTAGTATTAGGGAGGGGAAGCTGATCCTAGATCTGCACCTATGGGAAACAGCGGGTCTGGGAGTTAGGAAGCTTTAACTCACAGCAGTTACAGTCTCAGGCTGAGCATCAAAAGTGGTAATGTGGATTTAGCTGTCCTGCTCCAATACCATCAAACAAAAGGAGCTTTGTAGAAGTGTGTCATCAATTATGCACACAAGGGCCAATTAGGCCATAATCTAATTAAAGGGCACGCTCATGCAAAATTATGCACTGGCCCAATATCTCCCCAAAATACAATGGAAAATAGGCTACTGGTCTGGTACACACCTAAGAAGGGTCCAGCCAAGGAAATGGTTTCTTATTCATTCACCCCTGAAAGTTGGATGAGAATCATTGGAAATGTGATGTGGAGACCTTGTGCAATGTGTTAAAAGTCAATGAAGGAATACGGGAATCTATATTCTGAACAGTGCTTTATTTGCCAGTAGCCCTTGTACCTGTGTCACAGTGGAGTCCAACTCTGCTGGAAGGAGAAATAGAATAAATACCCGGGCAGATTTCCATTACTCACACTGTTCCAACAGCCCTGTGATAATAATAATAATAATCACCGGGCAGAACAGAATATCACATTGGACCCTGACTGAGTGTAACGGCAGATTTCCTCCTCTTCGTCTGAAGAGGAGGTGTAGCAGGGATCGGACCAAGACGCAGCGTAGTAAGTGTCCATGTTTTAATATAAACAACTGAACAAGACACAAATACAAAATAACAAAGTAACCTAACCGAAAACAGTCCCGTGTGGCACGAACACTGACACAGGAAACAAACACCCACAAACCAACAGTGAAAACAGGCTACCTAAATATGGTTCCCAATCAGAGACAATGAAAAACACCTGCCTCTGATTGAGAACCATATCAGGCCAAATGACAAACCTAAACATAGAAACACAGAACATAGACTGCCCACCCCAACTCACTCCCTGACCATACTAACTAAAGACAAAACAAAGGAAAATAAAGGAAATAAGGTCAGAAACGTGACAGTGAGGTTAGATCCCTATTCTATTCCTATTCCCGATGGGTTATAGAAGCTGTAATTCCATACACGTGTATTTCCTGCCATCAAGATAATCAATCATGCAGCTTTCATATCAACTCATTAATTCAGAATCCTTACCACCACACGGCAAGCTCTCTTGCTTTTGAGCAAATTGTTTCCATTATCTCCTCCCCAAAATCTTTGCAATCACTGTTTATTGGACATTGGACATGGAAATTCAGCAATATCACAATATGAATGGATATGATGAATACACACAAGGACGTCAAGCTGACCTCCTCCTCTGCCTGCATAATAATGAGGTGAGCTAATCCTGGGCCTGCTATTGTACATTTACCACGGTGAATAGCATAAGAATAAACTCAGACAGGTATTAAAAGGACTGAGGCGCTTCTGGTTTTGAAAACATCATCAGAATAATGCATTAAGGTGACTGGGAGTCTGGCTGTCCATGAATCTGGCTGCCCAGCCCGGGGGTGGCTAAATAAAAGCCTGGGTTTAAAAGGTTTTAACACAGGAAGACCAGCGGGCCTCCATGCCGCTAGCACCTGACCTGGTAATTATCTCGCCTGTCCATGGGATGCCGGCAAATCCTCCCTCTGCTGCTGCCAGTGCAGCACAGGCCAGGCCCAAACGCCATGGCCTGGAAATAGCTAGCTAGCATAGTAAAATGTTTAATTTCACAAATTAAGCGTGAACGTGGCTAAAGGAGTGGGTTATAGGAAGCCTCTCGGCTGTGCTAGCTGTGTGTGCTCAGGCCGGTAATTGGCAGCAGAGACACTTATTGACTCGACATGAGTTCACTCCTGTACACTGAACACTCAGCCCATCAGCTGCCTGGGCTCTTCCCAAATGGCACCCTATTCCCTATAAAGTGCAATACTTTTGACCAGAGGCCACTCAAGTAGTGCACTATTTAAAGGAATAGGGTTTGGTACGCTCTGATGCTTGGAGCTTAAAGCCACGAAGCAATCATTCTAGTCTAAATACATAACCATATTAGAATACGAGAGATAACTTCAAATACCATTTTCATGTACAGTCGTTAACACTACAAGTATCAGCAGATATGTCGAAAAGAACAACCGGTCCTTAAAAGGTTGATCTACATTTCAAAAGACATTCTTTTCTTCCAGGAGAATGAAAAATGAGTTCCACGCAGCTGTAGGGATTGGGATTAGACAGCAGGAAATCAGATCAAAGTAAACCAGCCATCTGACACAGTCTGAGTTTCAGAGCTGGGTGGAACTCTGGGCCAGTGCAATCAATACTGCAGACGGATCCATTCTACCTGCTGTCCAGAGGACCAGATCAGGGTGTGTGTGTTCTCAAGATGGTGAGGGCTTTTACTGATGTCTCATATCCACGATGAATCAAATCAAAACATTTGTATTCATCACAAGCAACAGGTGTGGACTAACAGTGAAATGCTTAGTTTACGGGCCCTTCCCAAAAATGCGGAGAGAAAGAAAATAGAGAAATAATAGAAAAGTCAAACACGTAATAATAAAAGTTACAATAGATAAAAAAACGAGTAACGATAACTAGGCTATATACAAGAGCTACCAGTACTGAGTCAATGTGCAGGGGTACGAGGTCATTGAGGTAGATTTGTACATATAACTAGGAATAAAGTGACAGATTGTCAACAATAGCAGCAGAGTAAGTGATCAGTCATGAAAGTGAGTGCAAAAAGGATCAATGCAGATAGTCCGGGTAACTATTTGATTAACTATTTAATTAACTGTTTAGAAGACTTATGGCTTGGAGGTAGAAGCTGTTCAGGGTCCTGTTGGTTCCAGATTTAGTGAATTGGTAACACTTGTCGTGCGGTAGCAGAGAGAAAAGTCTGTGACTTGGGTGGCTGGAGCCTTTTTTAGGGCCTTCCTCTGAAACCGCCTGGTATAGAGGTCCTGGGTGTCAGAGAGCTCGGCACCAGTGATGTACTGGGCTATACGCACTACCCTCTGTAGAACCTTGCGGTCGGGTGCCGAGGAGTTTCTATGCAAAGTGGTGACGCAGCCAGTCAAGATGCTCTCAATGGTGCAGCTGTATAACTTTTTTTAAGAACTGAGGGTCCATGTGAAATCTTTTCAAACCTCTGAGGGGGAGAAGGTGTTGTCGTGCCCTCTCCATGACTGTGCTCGTGTTTTTGGACCATGATAGGTCCTTAGTGATGTGAAGACCGAGGAACTTGAAGCTCTCGACCGTCTCCACTACGACCCCGTCAATGTTGAAGGGGGTGTGCTCGGCCCCCCATTTCCTGTAGTCCACGATCAGCTCTTTTGTTTTGCTGATGTTAAGAGAGAGGTTGTTGTCCTGGCACCACACTGCCAGGTCTCTAACCTCCTCCCTATAGAATGTATCATCGTTGTCAGTGATCAGGCCTATCACCTACCACGCTGAGCTGTAGTCAATGAACAGCATTCTCACGTTGGTGTTCCTTTTGTCCTCCTGGACTCCCGGGTGGCGCAGTGGTCTAGGGCACTGCATCGCAGTGCTAGCTGCGCCACCAGAGTCTCTGGTGGGCTGGGTTCGCGCCCTGGCTCTGTCGCAGCCGGCCGCAACCGGGAGGTCCGTGGGGCGACGCACAATTGGCATAGCGTCGTCCGGGTTAGGGAGGGTTTGGCCGGTAGGGATATCCTTGTCTCAGTATGTAAAAAAAAAGTATAATATGTAATATGTAAAAAAAAAATATATAAAATGTATGCACTCTACTGTAAGTCGCTCTGGATAAGAGCGTCTGCTAAATGACTAAAATGTAAATGTAAATGTCCAAGTGGGAAATGGCAGCGTGATGCCAGGACAACAACCTCTCTCTTAACATCAGCAAAACAAAAGAGCTGATCGTGGCGTGCAATAGAGATGCGTCATCTGTAGATCTGTTGGGGCAGTATGCAAATTGGAGTGGGTCCAGGGTGTCTGGGTCGATGGTGATAAGTGTGAGCCATGACCAGCCTTTCAAAGTATTTCATGGGTACAGATGTGAGTGCTATAGGGCGATAGTCATTGGGCACAGGTAGTGTGGTGGTCTGCTCGAAATATTTATGCATTACAGACTGGGTCAGGGAGAGGTTGAAAATGTTAGTGAAGACACTTGCCAGCTGGTCAGCGCAGGCTCTGAGTACGCATCCTGGTAATTCGTCTGGCCCTGCGGCCTTGTGAATGTTAACCTGTTTAAAAAGTCTTACTCACATCGGCTACGGAGAGCTTAATCACACAGTCGTCTGGAACAGGTGGTGCTCTTACACATGGTTCAGTGTTGCTTGGCTCGAAGCGAGCATAGAAGGTATTTAGCTCGTCTGGAAGGCTCGCGTAATTGGGCAGCTAGGTTTCCCGAGAGATTGTCCTGCCCTTTTGACCGACAGAAGACCCAAGATGCTAATCCTAACCTTTCTCTCCAGACAGACAGACAGACAGACATGGGTGTCTGCTCTCTGCCCAAATATCACCTTCTCCATGTTCTCCATGTTCAACCTGCCTATTTCTCTCCTCTCTAGACATATCACATTCGCCACCATTCACTGGGTATATGAAATATATGATCAAATGTATGTTTTTATGATATTACACTTCCAAAGGAGAGGCCTCTCATACAGGAAATTAGTAAACCAATAATTTACTTCAGAGGGAGTACAGTACTACTGTTTGGGCTGTATTGAACGTACATTCAACCAAAAATAAATAAAGAAGTGAACCCAGTAAAAGTTTGTGAGGAAGCTGGCTCAGCATTTTACAGTCTTTCAGGCTAGAACAGACAGAACTTTGCAACCGAATCTCCAAATAAAATGGTATAACTGCAGCAACAGAATTATGCCATGGCTTGAAGTTTAAGTTACACCATCTGGTGCCGTATCTTCTTTGTCAGTCCCAAAAAGTTTAGGCGTTAATTCTGAATGGTTAACATTAGGGTTAAAGTTAGGGATAGGGTTAAACTTAAGTTTAGGCATTAATTGGGTAAGTTAAGGATTAAGGTTTAGGAAAGGCTTAAAAAAAACAAAAAAATGCATGCCTAGCACTGCAGCTTAAACGCCCATTCACAATGCCCTAGTGAGCCTACTATACAGTAATAGGCGCTCACGCTGCCCCTAGTGGACGGGTATAGTTTCCACATTTTGCCAGGTCCAAATGTAATCTGGTACCTGCAGAGTCAGCACCTCCTGGTGTTATAGCCACGGGAAGTAGGGGTGGGGCAGCACCTCCTGATTAAAAAAATATTATTATAATAATTAAAAGAAAGAAACTAGGCCTTTATTACTCTTGTATGAGCGGAGAAAAATACTCCTCAGCAGAGCAGAGATAAATACTCCTCAGCCCCCACCACCCCACATCGCAAATGTCACCCTATTCCCTATATAGTGCATTACTTTTGACAAGGTCCCATAGGGAATAGGGTGCCATGTGGGACGCAGCCGAGGAGACTGTTTTCATCCAGCTGAGCTGAACGTTAGAAAGACTGCATCAAAGAGGGTAGTATTTAACACAAGTCCTTTGGAAGCCTGAGAACCCTCTATAGCAGGGGTTTTCATCTCTTACCCTATGAGGTCCGGAGCCTGCTGGTTTTCTGTTCTACCTGATAATTAATTGTACCCACCTGGTGTCCCAGGTCTAAATGAGTTCCTGATTAGAGAGGAACAATGAAAAAACACAGTGGAACTGTATGGTACCAACAAGAGTGTTATGGGAGAGCTACTGTGGCTACAGTTACAAGAGCACAGCTGAACCCACAGTTTTCAGAAAAGTAGTCAACAACCGCAGAAGCTCAACACTCACAGAACAGCTGAGCAGCAGGTTTGAATTCCCCATTATAACACCTAAACCCTTTATTACTGACCACAGTGTCTGTGTTCCAAATGGCCCCCTATTCCCTATGTAGTGCCCATAGGGCTTTGGTAAAATAAAAAGTAGTGCACTATTGTTTGCGACTTTATACTGAGGTAGCTAATGTAGTCGAGAGCAGAGATGTCAAAGTAGCGTCTTTAATAGGCAAGTCCAAAAATGGGTCAGGTACAATACCAATAAACGCCCAAGACATAGGAACACACAGTCACTCACGTAAGGAGAAAAAACAACGCTCCTTACTTCTCCTACAACACCGTACACGCGTGAATAAACTGAGGAAAACTTCAACGAGCAACATGAAAATAATCCCGCACAAACCTAAGCAGGAAACAGGTGTAAATATACACACAGAAATGAAAGCAAATGAAAACCAGGTGTGAATGAACCAAAGACAAAACCAACGGAAAAATAAAAATGGATCGGTGATGGCTAGTAGGCCGGCGACGCCGACCGCCGAGCACCGCCCGAACAAGGAGTGGAACCACCATCGGTGGAAGTCGTGACAACTATATAGGCAATGGGGTGCCAACAGGGAGTCTTTAAAGTTTTCTGAGCAGAGGTACTTATTACCCACGATTTAATAATTCCAGACAAAGTCGAAATGTTATAAATAACAAGCTATAAAATGCTACGTGAAACAAATACTGTACATTCTTCAAAAGCCAAGTCCTACGAACATATCATCAACAAGCAATTACATGAATGATTTTCGCAGACTTGAACATTAAATGAAAGCCCCTTAGAGGGTCTAGCAGCGGATGAAAAGGTTGATTTTCTCCTCTTTCTTTTAACTTTAACGGGCCTAAATTGGAAGGAACGTCATGCAAAGAGACAATTCTGGACCGCTCCCATGTAATCATTCCTATTCTGCCGTTTGAGAGGCCACAACAAAAGGTTCCACTAATGCCGCTATGGGGTGAGGTTCAGATCTAGGACCAACTTCCCTTCCCCCGGTGGGAGAAATGCTAAACTGAACCAAGTTCAGCATATATGGCAGGGGTGAATTTTGGGATTTCGAATTCAACAACAGACTTTAAAAAGAAAACGTATTTGTTCATCAAAATCAATTTGCGGGCCAGAAAATTGGCAGTTATTTTAAAATATATAGGTCCAATATAATTTCTCAATACTTTATATCTATCTTTAGATGTTCCAGTTTGGCCTGGAGTTTTTTTTTAACCCTGAGTTTTGAGAGGGGAAAAAAACTTGTACTGGTCATGTGATTGGCTTACTGTATGCATCCACTACCCATCCTTTGGTGTCATGCAGTATGAGGTGGTATGTGATGGTATATACACAGTAAAAAATTGAAGTGATGTTTGATGGTGTGTGTGTGTAGTAAAAGGTGTAATGTGGTATGTGTGTATGTGACGTGTGAGTGGTAAATGGTGTGCGTGCATGCGCGTGTGTGTGTGATGTGGTTGATGATGGTTTATGTGTATGTAGCGACGCAGGGAGTCGTGTGTGTGTGTGCATGCGTGCAGTGACGCAGCACTCTCTGCATCATCGTGACTCACTGGGAATCTGTTGGATCCTGTGGACCACCACAAAGGCATCGGAGAGGCCCACCTTCACCGGGTGATTGACAGAGCTGATCTGGGCCACCTCGATGGGGATCTGGAAGAGAGAAGAGAGACCAGTGGAGGGGCATCAATCACCAGCCGCCACACCTGTCTATCTAACTGAGCCGGCTGCAAACAGACCAAACCAGGCAGAGGCCTAACAGTTTCTGATGCTGATGGAAGGCTGGGGTAAATGTGTCCCAAATGACACCCTATACCGTTTATAGTGCACTTATTTTGACCAGGGCCGGCACTATATAGGGAATAGGGTGCCATTTTGTGACGCAAGCCTACAGACAATGGGACTTCATTTACTGCCAAGAACAAAGAGCTGACAATCAACTCATCTCCCCAGAAAATCCAATTAATAATTCCACACAACAAGTCCGGCGGGCTCAAACTTGAGAACGTAGAGATCCTTGGAGAGACACACTTTTATTGTGTGGTGAAAGTGAAGTGAACACAGCAGTCACCTTTACGTCTTTACATGAAGGTGGACGAGGTGAGTGGTTAGAGAAAAGTACTCCCTGATTGGAATGGAGAGAAAGAGAGAGAGAGAAAGAGATATGTCGCGTCATGCCCTGATTGAGAACAGAGGTTGGAGAGCACAGAGCTTTATTTATCAACTCAATCACGGAGAGAATGCAATAAGTGCTCCGTCGCCACAAGGAAGAGAGGGTGAGGAATGAGAGAGCGAGAGAGAAACAGGGAGAGAGGAACGGAAACAGAGAAAGAGAGCGAGAAAGAGAGAAACAGAAAGAGATGGAGATGGAGAGAGCGGTGAGTGTGAAGAATTCCCTGCTCCTCACGAGCTGGGTGTGACGTAATGTCACTCTTACACCCCTATAGCTGGGTCAGCTGACAATGTCACGAAAATGATGCGTGAGCATTGCAGAGAACGCGTGTTGTTATGATTCTGAAAGTTAACTAGCAACAATGACAAAAAGCTGCCATGTGGGGGAATCGTAGGTGGCTCGTTTCAGCTCGTTTTATCTTGTTCTTGATGCCATGTCTTGTTTAGCTAATTATCGCTATCTAGCTAGCGAACAACTGTAACGATATATTTGAGAGACAACAAGTACTCATTGTGCAAATGAATTGATGTCCTCAATAAACATTTGGAGAGGAAATAAAGTGTGCATGTCATCAACAATCCTTTGATTCGAAACTAATCCCTTCTGTTTTCCTCGAGGGCTGCGCACAGATCGGTTTTGTTGCTAAGCAATCCACCCGTCTATGGGAGATAGCTGGAGGGAGGAGCAGCCAGAGAAATAAAGAGACACAGTGAGAGAGGGACTGAGAGTAGCAGAAATAGAGAAAGAGAGAGAAATAGGCAGAGGGGAGGGACATATAGCCTAGATAGGGAGCAACAGAGAGAAAGAGAGAGAGATATTTTTGTAGATAAAGAGAAAGAGAGAGAGGTATACATAGATAAAGAGAAAGAGAGAGAGAGAGAGAGACCTCTTTGTAGGCGAAGACGATCCTGCCGTCGCTGTGCAGTGTGGCCTGGAAGGTGAAGCTGCCCAGGTTGTAGCTGTCCTGCAGGTGGACATGGTCCCACTGGACTACCAGCGCAGTGCCTGGATGAGAGAAAGGGAGAGAGGGAGACTGTCAGAACCTTAGACAACCAAACAGGACCACATAACCACACAGGACCATGCAAAACCACAAAGAACCACTTAGAACCAGATATAACCACTTAGAACAACACAGTACCACACAGAACAACATACCGTATAACCACACAGGGCCACACAGAACTAAATATAAACACACAGTTCCACACAAAACCACTTAGAACCACATAGAACCACACATGACAATACAGAATAATATAGAACCACATACAGTATAACCACACAGGACCATACAGAACCACTTAGAACCATATATAACAGGTGTGGGAAACCTAGGGGTTTAAAACTGGATAGAAAGTATGTAGAAATTATAATGGACCTATAACAAAATTGGTCCCCAAAGAAGTCTATGCAGCCCCCTGAATTTTGAAATCCCAATGTGGCCCTTTGAGACAAAATGATTACCCACCCCTGATATATAACTACACAGGACAATAGAGAACTACATAGACCTACATAGATTTCTATTAGATAAGAATTTGGAGAGCAAAACCCAGAGGCAATGTTCCTTAAGTTTCAAACATTGCCTGAGGCACCCAGGGTAGCCAAAATGAGTTGCGACATGAGTCTTCTCTGTTACCACAGTTTCACCTTCTCAGATTATAAAAGATACATGTAAGCCTAGTAAATTCAGCAAAAAAAAGAAACGTCCTCTCACTGTCAACTGCGCTTATTTTCAGCAAACTTAACACATGTGCAAATATTTTTATGAACAAAACAAGACTCAACAACTGCGACATAAACTGAACAAGTTCCACAGATATGTGACTAACATAAATGGAATAATGTGTCCCTGAACATCCGAACATCCGATCCCCCCTGAACAAAGGGGGGATCAAAATCAAAAGTAACAGTCAGTATCTGGTGTGGCCACCAGCTGAATTAAGTACTGCAGTGCATCTCCTCCTCATGGACTGCACCAGATTTGACAGTTCTTGCTGTGAGATGTTACCCCACTCTTCCACCAAGGCACCTGCAAGTTCCCGGACATTTCTAGTGGGAATGGCCCTAGCCCTCACCCTCCGATCCAACAGGTCCCAGACGTGCTCAATGGGATTGAGATCCGGGCTCTTCGCTGGCCATGGCAGAAAACTGACATTCCTGTCTTGCAGGAAATCACGCACAGAACGAGCAATATGGCTGGTGGCATTGTCATGCTGGAGGGTCATGTCAGGATGAGCCTGCAGGAAGGGTACCACATTAGGGAGGAGGATGTCTTCCCTGTAACGCACAGCATTGAGATTGCCCGCAATGACAACATGCTCAGTCCGATGATGCTGTGACACACCGCCCCAGACCATGACGGACCTTCCACCTCCAAATCGATCCCGATCCAGACTACAGGCCTTGGTGTAACGCTCATTCCTTTGACGATAAACGTGAATCCAACCATCATTCCTGGTGAGACAAAACCGTGGCTCATCAGTGAAGAGCACTTTCTGCCAGTCTTGTCTGGTCCAGCGATGGTGGGTTTGTGCCCATAGGAGATATTGTTGCTGGTGATGTATGGTGAGGACCTGCCTTACAACAGGCCTACAAGCCCTCAGTCCAGCCTCTCTCAGCCTATTGCGGGCAATCTGAGCACTGATGTAGGGATTGTGAGTTCCTGGTGTAACTCGGGCAGTTGTTGTTGCCATCCTGTACCTGTCCCGCAGGTGTGATGTTCGGATGTACCGATCCTGTGCAGGTGTTGTTACACGTGGTCTGCCATTGCGAGGACAATCAGCTGTCCGTCCTGTCTCCCTGTAGCGCTGTCTTCGGCATCTCACAATACGGACATTGCAATTTATTACCCTGGCCACATCTGCAGTCCTCATGCCTCCTTGCAGCATGCCTAAGGCACGTTCACGCAGATGAGCAGGGACCCTGGGCATCTTTTTTTGGTGTTTATCAGAGTCAGTAGAAAGGGCTCTTTAGTGTCCTAAGTTTTCATAACTGCGACCTTAATTGCCTACTGTTTGTAAGCTGCTAGTGCCTTAACGACCGTTCCACAGGTGCATGTTCATTAATTGTTTATGGTTCTGTCACGCCCTGACCTTAGAGAGCCTTTTTATTCTCTATTTGGTTAGGTCAGGGTGTGACTAGGGTGGGCAATCTATGTTGTATTTCTATGTTGGCCTGGTATGGTTCCCAATCAGAGGCAGCTATCTATAGTTGTCTCTGATTGGGGATCATACTTAGGCAGCCTTTTTTCCACCTTAGTGTGTGGGATCTTGATGTGTATAGTTGCTGTGTAGCCTGCAGAACTTTACGTTCCTTTTGTATTTTGTTGTTTTTCGGTGTTCATTTTAATAAAAGTAAGATGTTCGCCTACCACGCTGCACCTTGGTCTCCTCATTCAAACGACGAGCGTAACAGGTTCATTGAACAAGCACGGGAAACAATGTTTAAACCCTTTACAATGAAGATCTGTGAAGTTATTTGGATTTTTACTAATAATCTTTGAAAGGCAGGGTCCTGAAAAAGGGACGTTTCTTTTTTTGCTGAGTTTATATTCCAGTAAACAAAACTCTTTGCAACATACAGGTCACATGTATTTATTTTTGAAGAATCAGGAGGAAGCTCACATGAAGTACTCTGCACTGGATGGGGGGGGGGGGGGGGTGAATTCATTTCACTATTCAAATAGCGTACTTCTTTTTTTTGTCGGACATCAGTATATTCGAACGTTTTTAACCTGAGCACTGTTGTGCGTGGTAGAGGCTGGCGCTCTATTGCTGCAGCTGTGCCTGCAGAGGTTATATGGGGCAGTGTGTGTAGTGAGCAGAGAGAGGGGGGGGGAGAGAGAGAGAGAGAGACGCCAAGGCAACCCGGCTACAGCCAAGACTAGCTAACTTGTAGCAGCCACAATGTTATTCGTCATCCCACATAACAGTGCCTGTCTTGACTGGAGTAGCTAGGCTAATTGAAGCCACATGCTGCGCTTTTACCCCAACCCCATTCAGATGAAACAGCCCACCTGTTGGTTGCTCATTGTAGCCTTCACGCTAACTTTTAGAGCTTTTTTGTTTTTCTTTTTGTTCCATCATTGCATTACGTTCGTGAGCTCTCACTCAATTTGCTACACATTGAGCCTCTTTGCCGCTTTGATTGGACAACATAAACAACAAGACAGGTGAAGGCTGCCGGCCTGGGGCGCACGTGCATGTCAAAAACTACACTGACAATGTTGTTATTTTATTCAATGAATCATTCGAAATGTCATGGTATGTCCTTGTATATAACAATGTTACATTGGGGCCTGTTTTCTCTCCAAAATGTATTTGAATACTAACATCCGTTCAGATATTCAAATAACCATGCACATCCCTACCCTGGGTGCAAACCTCACGTTCCTCCCCATGCTGTTTTGATTTAGTGTGGACTTTGGAGAGCCTTTGGATGTGAAAGTGATGCCTTTGGCCTCCCATGCAGCCAGACAGTCATTTGGCCCGGAGCCAGAGCAATAAAGGTTTGTTAACACAAGTAATCAATTTTTCCATCACACAGCCAGAACCTCTCTCCCGTCCAAAGTAAAGTGGGGATTTGGTTTCTCTGCTGACAGCTAGGAGTACTGCAGCTGTAGTGCTACAGGAAACCCTGTAATATCCACACCTGGCCTCCAGAAGGCTTATGCATGAGCTGATGCTACAGGATTCTCGATGACCTGGCCGGGGCATGGGGCTGCATGCTTGATGTAGAGAGGACAGGAATCGAGGCAGGAATCCCTGTATAGGAAATTGGGGTGCTCTATGTGCCCTGGTCAAACGTGGTGCACTGTATAGGGAATAGGGTGCCATTTGGGATGCAACCAGCGGTTGCCACAGTAACCCTGTCTGTCCTGAACACTCTATCTATCTGACTGAGAACGGGTCCTGGCTAGAACCGCGTACAGGGGGCTGGGAACGCAACGCCACTGCTTGGATTCTGTTTTGGATGGGGAGGGAGGGAGGGAGAGAGAGAGGGGGCAATTGAGGGTAAATTTAAGACGTGTAGAG